>NC_060185.1:100269947-100549947 GCF_021184085.1 Oncorhynchus gorbuscha | reverse complement strand
TATTACCTGGTACTTCCTGTATATAGCCATGTTGTTACCTGGTATTCCCTGTATATAGCCACGTTATTACCTAGTACTTCCTGTATATAGCCACGTTATTACTTGGTACTTCCTGTATATAGCCATGTTATTACCTGGTACTTCCTGTATATAGCCATGTTATTACCTGGTACTCCCTGTATATAACCACATTATTACCTAGTACTTCCTGTATATAGCCATGTTATTACCTGGTACTTCCTGTATATAGCCATGTTATTACCTGGTACTCCCTGTATATAACCACATTATTACCTAGTACTTCCTGTATATAGCCATGTTATTACCTAGTACTTCCTGTATATAGCCATGTTATTACCTGGTACTTCCTGTATATAGCCACGTTATTACTTGGTACTTCCTGTATATAGCCATGTTATTACCTGGTACTCCCTGTATATAGCCATGTTATTACCTGGTACTTCCTGTATATAGTCATGTTATTACCTGGTACTCCCTGTATATAGCCACGTTATTACCTGGTACTTCCTGTATATAACCATGTTATTACCTGGTACTCCCTGTATATAGCCATGTTATTACCTGGTACTTCCTGTATATAGCCATGTTATTACCTGGTACTTCCTGTATATAGCCATGTTATTACCTGGTACTCCCTGTATATAGCCATGTTATTACCTAGTACTTCCTGTATATAGCCATGTTATTACCTGGTACTTCCTGTATATAGTCATGTTATTACCTGGTACTCCCTGTATACAGCCATGTTATTACCTGGTACTCCCTGTATATAGCCATGTTATTACCTGGTACTTCCTGTATACAGCCATGTTATTACCTGGTACTTCCTGTATACAGCCATGTTATTACCTAGTACTTCCTATATATAGCCATGTTATTACCTGGTACTCCCTGTATATAGCCATGTTATTACCTGGTACTTCCTGTATATAGCCATGTTATTACCTGGTACTTCCTGTATATAGCTATGTTATTACCTGGTACTTCCTGTATATAGCCATGTTATTACCTGGTACTCCCTGTATATAGCCATGTTATTACCTGGTACTTCCTGTATACAGCCATGTTATTACCTGGTACTTCCTGTATACAGCCATGTTATTACCTAGTACTTCCTATATATAGCCATGTTATTACCTGGTACTCCCTGTATATAGCCATGTTATTACCTGGTACTTCCTGTATATAGCCATGTTATTACATGGTACTTCCTCTATACAGCCATGTTATTACCTGGTACTTCCTGTATATAGCTATGTTATTACCTGGTACTTCCTGTATATAGCCATGTTATTACCTGGTACTTCCTGTATATAGCCATGTTATTACCTGGTACTTCCTGTACATAGCTATGTTATTACCTGGTACTTCCTGTATATAGCCATGTTATTACCTGGTACTTCCTGTATACAGCCATGTTATTACCTAGTACTTCCTGTATATAGTCATGTTATTACCTAGTACTTCCTGTATATAGCCATGTTATTACCTGGTACTTCCTGTATACAGCCATGTTATTACCTAGTACTTCCTGTATATAGCCATGTTATTACCTGGTACTTCCTGTATATAGCCATGTTATTACCTGGTACTTCCTGTATATAGCCATGTTATTACCTGGTACTTCCTGTATACAGCCATGTTATTACCTAGTACTTCCTGTATATAGTCATGTTATTACCTAGTACTTCCTGTATATAGCCATGTTATTACCTGGTACTTCCTGTATACAGCCATGTTATTACCTAGTACTTCCTGTATATAGCCATGTTATTACCTGGTACTTCCTGTATATAGCCATGTTATTACCTGGTACTTCCTGTATATAGCCATGTTATTACCTGGTACTTCCTGTATACAGCCATGTTATTACCTAGTACTTCCTGTATATAGCCATGTTATTACCTGGTACTTCCTGTATATAGCCATGTTATTACCTGGTACTTCCTGTATACAGCCATGTTATTACCTAGTACTTCCTGTATATAGCCATGTTATTACCTGGTACTTCCTGTATATAGCCATGTTATTACCTGGTACTTCCTGTATATAGCCATGTTATTACCTGGTACTTCCTGTATATAGCCATGTTATTACCTGGTACTTCCTGTATATAGCCATGTTATTACCTGGTACTTCCTGTATATAGCCATGTTATTACCTGGTACTTCCTGTATACAGCCATGTTATTACCTAGTACTTCCTGTATATAGCCATGTTATTACCTGGTACTTCCTGTATATAGCCATGTTATTACCTGGTACTTCCTGTATATAGCCATGTTATTACCTGGTACTTCCTGTATATAGCCATGTTATTACCTGGTACTTCCTGTATACAGCCATGTTATTACCTAGTACTTCCTGTATATAGCCATGTTATTACCTGGTACTTCCTGTATATAGCCATGTTATTACCTGGTACTTCCTGTATATAGCCATGTTATTACCTGGTACTTCCTGTATACAGCCATGTTATTACCTAGTACTTCCTGTATATAGCCATGTTATTACCTAGTACTTCCTGTATATAGCCATGTTATTACCTGGTACTTCCTGTATACAGCCATGTTATTACCTGGTACTTCCTGTATATAGCCATGTTATTACCTGGTACTTCCTGTATATAGCCATGTTATTACCTGGTACTTCCTGTATATAGCCATGTTATTACCTGGTACTTCCTGTATACAGCCATGTTATTACCTAGTACTTCCTGTATATAGTCATGTTATTACCTAGTACTTCCTGTATATAGCCATGTTATTACCTGGTACTTCCTGTATACAGCCATGTTATTACCTAGTACTTCCTGTATATAGCCATGTTATTACCTGGTACTTCCTGTATATAGCCATGTTATTACCTGGTACTTCCTGTATATAGCCATGTTATTGTTTTTATTGTGTTACTACTTCCTTTATGTATTTATTCTTTGTTTTCAACTCCACTGTTGGTTAAGGGCTTGTTTCAGCGTTTCACCATAAAGTCAACACCTGTTTGTATTCGGCGTATGTGACCAATACAAATGTTATGTGGCTGTCTTGAGACGAATGCGGTAGCTGTGTGTCTCTCTGGTTGGGAGTGTCTGCTGAATGGATAAATGGTCATGTAAATATAGTGCTATGTATATTTATGTGTATTATTATGTATGCATTATGTATGTAATTTGTTGTGTTGTATCATGTTTGGACCACATACATATTTCACATTTTGTTGTATTACAGCCAGAATTCAAAATGGATTACACAGATTTGTTCTCATCCGTCTACACTCAGTACCCCATAAAAACAAAGTGAAAACATGTTTTTAGACATTTTTGCTGTAATGCCCGGAGTGTAGTGGAGGAAGAAGTCAGGAACTAAACACAGGTGGAACTAAACACAGGTGGAACTAAACACAGGTGGAACTAAACACAGGTGGAACTAAACACAGGTGGAACTAAACACAGGTGGAACTAAAACAGGTGGAACTAAACACAGGTGGAACTAAACACAGGTGGAACTAAACACAGGTGGAACTAAACACAGGTGGAACAGGTGGAACTAAACACAGGTGGAACTAAACACAGGTGGAACTAATAACAGGTGGAACTAATCACAGGTGGAACTAAACACAGGTGGAACTAAACACAGGTGGAACTAAACACAGGTGGAACTAAACACAGGTGGAACTAAACACAGGTGGAACTAATAACAGTTGGAACTAAACACAGGTGGAACTAATAACAGTTGGAACTAATAACAGTTGGAACTAAACACAGGTGGAACTAAACACAGGTGGAACTAAACACAGGTGGAACTAAACACAGGTGGAACTAATAACAGGTGGAACTAAACACAGGTGGAACTAATAACAGGTGGAACTAAACACAGGTGGAACTAATAACAGTTGGAACTAATAACAGGTGGAACTAATAACAGTTGGAACTAAACACAGGTGGAACTAATAACAGTTGGAACTAAACACAGGTGGAACTAATAACAGGTGGAACTAATAACAGGTGGAACTAATAACAGGTGGAACTAAACACAGGTGGAACTAATAACAGGTGGAACTAAACACAGCTGGAACTAATAACAGGTGGAACTAAACACAGGTGGAACTAAACACAGGTGGAACTAAACGACAGACAAGGGGGAAAAAAGATCAGTGGCAGCTAGTAGGCCGGTGACGACGACCGCCGAGCGCCACCCGGTGACGACGACCGCCGAGCGCCACCCGGTGACGACGACCGCCGAGCGCCACCCGGTGACGACGACTGCCGAGCGCCACCCGGTGAAGACGACCGCAGAACGCCACCCGGTGAAGACGACCGCAGAGCGCCACCCAGTGACGACGACCGCCGAGCGCCACCCGGTGACGACGACCGCCGAGCGCCACCCGGTGACGACGACCGCAGAGCGCCACCCGGTGATGACGACCGCCGAGCGCCACCCGGTGAAGACGACCGCAGAGCGCCACCCAGTGATGACGACCGCCGAGCGCCAACCGGTGACAACGACCGCCAAGCGCCACCCGGTGACGACGACCGCCGAGCGCCACCCGGTGATGACGACCGCCGAGCGCCACCCGGTGACGACGACCGCCGAGCGCCAACCGGACAGGAAGGGGAGCCACCTTCGGTAGGAGTTGTGACATTTGCAAGTGAATTGAAAATCAAATACAGAAATATCTAATTTACGTACGTTTTCACACCTCTGAGTCAATACATGTTAGAATGACCTTTGGCGGTGATTACACCTGGGTAAGTCTCTAACAGCTTTACACACCTGGATTGTATAATATTTGCACAACATTCTTCTTTACATTCTTCAAGCTCTGTCAAGCTGGTTGTTGATCATTGCTTGACAGCCATCTTCAAGTCTTGCCATAGATTGTCGAGCCGATTTAAGTCAAAACTGTAACTTCGCCACTCAGGAACATTCAATGTCGTCTTGGTAAGCAACTCCAGTGTATATTTGACCTTGTGTTTTAGGTTATAGTCCTGCTGGAATGTGAATTCCCCCCCCCCCCCAAAAAGCAGACTGAACCAGGTTTTCCTAGAGGATTTTGCTCTATTCAGTTTATTTTTATCCTAAAAAACTCCCCAGTACTTGCCGTTGACAGGCATACCCATAACATGATGCAGCCACCACCATGCATTCACCCTTCTCGTCCTCCTCCTCCTCACCTCACATTTATTCACCCTCTTCCTCCACCTCCTCACCTCACATCTATTCACCCTCCTCCACATCCTGCCCTCCTCCTCCCCCTTTTCCTCTCCTCCTGCACCTCCTCCTCCTCCACTTCCTCCCACTCTCAACTATCCACCCTCCTCCTTCAATCAACTCTTCCCCCACCTCACATCTATATATCCTCCTCCACTTCCTCTACCTCCTCCTCCTCTACCTCGCACCTATCCACCCACTTCCTCCTCACACCCTCCTCCTCCTCACAACTATCTACCCTCCTCCTCCACCTCCTCTTCCATCTCCTCTACCTCATCACACCCTCCTCCTCCTCACAACTATCCACCCTCCTCTTCCTCCTCCCCCACCACCTCCTCCTCACAACTATCCACCCTTCTCATCCTCCCCCACCTCCTCCTCTATATCACAACTATACCCCCTGCTGCAACATCAAATTCTGCTCAGACCTCAGATAGATTCTCTGTTGTTTGTTTCTGCTGCAATTTGAACATCCAGTGAACCCACTGCCTTCCACTCATTTGCCAACCGTCACTTTGGCCCAATGAAAGTAGAGTGTGAGTGATGAAGCTGTGTAATGTCCCACAGCACGCTAGCTACAAAGAGACTAGGCTACAGCTTCTGTTTGGTAAACACTCTGGCTGTATCTCATATAGCACCCTATTCCCTAAGGGCTCTGGTCAAAAGTAGGGCACTATGTAGGGAATAGGGTTCTACGGCCCATAGGTCTCTGGTCAAAAGTAGGGCACTATGTAGGGAATAGGGTGCCATTTGGGACAGAGACGCTCACTCTCTCCATCATAACACACAGAGAGCTGCCACAGGCTCACACAACTGAGTTGCTCACTAAATCAATCTCTCTGGGAAGCAAATTATCTGGAATATGTCAGATCTCAGCCCAGGTATTCACTCTGTGTCAACAACAACTTGCATGAGTCAGATGAAAAAAAGAGAGAGGCACGGAGAGAGAGAGACACAGAGAGACAGAAAGAGAGAGAGAGACAGAGAGAGAGAGACAGAGAAAGAAAGAGAAAGAGAGAGAGAGAAAGAGAAAGACAGAGAAAGAGAGAGAGAGAGAGAAAGAGAAAGACAGAGAAAGAGAGAGGCACAGAGAGACATAGAGAGAGAGAGACATAGAGAGAGAGACAGAGAGAGAGAGACAGAGAGAGATAGACAGAGAGAGAGAGAGAGAGAGAGAGAGAGAGAGAGAGAGAGAGAGAGAGAGAGAGAGAGAGAGAGAGAGAGAAAGAAAGAAAGAGAGAGAGATATCGAGAGGCACAGAGAAAGAAAGAGACAGAGAGATATCCCATCCACACAGGATACAGCAGGATTCTAGTGGGGGGTTGGGGGGTAGCACACAGGATACAGCAGGATTCTAGTGGGGGGGGGGGTAGCACACAGGATACAGCAGGATTCTAGTGGGGGTGGGTAGCACACAGGATACAGCAGGATTCTAGTGGGGGGGGATAGCACACAGGATACAGCAGGATTCTAGTGGGGGGTGGGTAGCACACAGGATACAGCAGGATTCTAGTGGGGGGTGGGGTAGCACACAGGATACAGCAGGATTCTAGTGGGGGGTGGGGTAGCACACAGGATGTAGTACTGTGGAATAGAGTTCCATGTAGTCATGGCTCTATGTAGTACTGTGGAATAGAGTTCCATGTAGTCATGTCTCTATGTAGTACTGTGGATTAGAGTTCCATGTAGTCATGGCTCTATGTAGTACTGTGGAATAGAGTTCCATGTAGTCATGACTCTATGTAGTACTGTGGAATAGAGTTCCATGTAGTCATGGCTCTATGTAGTACTGTGGAATAGAGTTCCATGTAGTCATGGCTCTATGTAGTACTGTGGAATAGAGTTCCATGTAGTCATGGCTCTATGTAGTACTGTGGAATAGAGTTCCATGTAGTCATGGCTCTATGTAGTACTGTGGAATAGAGTTCCATGTAGTCATGGCTCTATGTAGTACTGTGGAATAGAGTTCCATGTAGTCATGGCTCTATGTAGTACTGTGGAATAGAGTTCCATGTAGTCATGGCTCTATGTAGTACTATGGAATAGAGTTCCATGTAGTCATGGCTCTATGTAGTACTGTGTAATAGAGTTCCATGTAGTCATGGCTCTATGTAGTACTGTGGAATAGAGTTCCATGTAGTCATGGCTCTATGTAGTACTGTGGAATAGAGTTCCATGTAGTCATGGCTCTATGTAGTACTGTGGAATAGAGTTCCATGTAGTCATGGCTCTATGTAGTACTGTGGAATAGAGTTCCATGTAGTCATGGCTCTATGTAGTACTATGGAATAGAGTTCCATGTAGTCATGGCTCTATGTAGTACTGTGGAATAGAGTTCCATGTAGTCAATGTAGTACTGTGGAATAGAGTTCCATGTAGTCATGGCTCTATGTAGTACTGTGGAATAGAGTTCCATGTAGTCATGGCTCTATGTAGTACTGTGGAATAGAGTTCCATGTAGTCATGGCTCTATGTAGTACTGTGGAATAGAGTTCCATGTAGTCATGGCTCTATGTAGTACTGTGGAATAGAGTTCCATGTAGTCATGGCTCTATGTAGTACTGTGGAATAGAGTTCCATGTAGGCATGGCTCTATGTAGTACTGTGGAATAGAGTTCCATGTAGTCATGGCTCTATGTAGTACTGTGCGCCTCCCATAGTCCGTTCTGGACTTGGGGACTGTGAAGAGATCTCTGGTGGCATGTCTTGTGGGGTTTGCATGAGTGTCTGAGCTGTGCGCCAGTAGTTTAGACCGACAGCTCAACATGTCAATACCTCTAGCAAATAAAAGTAGTGATGAAGTCAATCTCTCCTCCACTTTCAGCCATGAGAAATTGACATGCATATTATTAATATTAGCTCTCTGTGTACATCCAAGAACCAGCTGTGCTGCCCTGTTCTGAGACAATTGCAATTATCCTAAGTCCTTTTTTGAGGCACCTGACCACAGGACTGAACAGTAGACAAGGTGCGACAAAACTAGGGCCTGTAGGACCTGCCTTGTTGATAGTGTTAAGAAGGCAGAGCATCGCTTTATGATAGACAGACTTCTCCTCATCTTAGCTACTACTGCATCAATATGTTTTGACCAAACAGTTTAGTCATCTCAAAAAGGTTTAGGGTTTAGTGAGTGTTTTGTTCCAAATACAATGTTTTTAGTTTTTTTTAAATATTTAGGACTAACTTATTCCTTGCCACCCACTCTGAAACAAACTGCAGCTCTTTGTTAAGTGTTGCAGTCATTTCAGTTGCTGTGGTAGCTGACGTTTATAGTGTTGAGTGTTGCAGTCATTTCAGTTGCTGTAGTAGCTGATATGTATAGTGTTGAGTCATCCGCATACATAGACACACTGGCTTTACTCAAAGTCTATGGCATGTCATTAGTAAAGATTGAAAAAAGCAAGGTCCCTAAACAGCTACCCTGGGGAATTCCTGATTCTAACTGGATTATATTTCATAGGCTTCCATTGAAGAACACCCTGTGTGTTCTGTTAGACAGGTAACTCTTTATCCACATTATAGCAGGGGGTGTAAAGCCATAACACCCTCTGTGTTCTGTTAGACAGGAAACTCTTTATCCACGTTATATCAGGGGGTGTAAAGCCAGAACACCCTCTGTATTCTGTTAGATGATGAGGCAAATAGGAGTGGCAATATGGTCAGCTGTTATCCTCAGTAATTTTCATCAGGCCAGGTAGTCCTGAGGCATGCTCCTGGGGCTTAAGTCCTCCCGAGCGAGGGAGGGAAAGAAAGAAAGACAGAAAGAAAGAAAGTGGTTGTAGAGGGTGCAACAGGTCAGCACCTCAGGAGTAAATGTCAGTTGGCTTTTCATAGCCGATCAAAGAGTATCTCTACCGCTCCTGCTGTCTCCAGAGAGTTGAAAACAGCAGGTCTGGGACAGCAGGTCTCGGACAGGTAGCACGTCCGGTGAACAGGTCAGGGTTCCATAGCCACAGGCAGAACAGTTGAAACTGGAGCAGCAGTATATTAATGGCATGACCAAGTGGACTGAGGATGGCAAGGAGTCATCAGGCCAGGTAGTCCTGAGGCATGCTCCGAGGGCTTAGGTCCTCCCGAGAGAGGGAAAAATAGAGAAAGAGAGAGAGAATTAGAGAGAGCATACTTAAACACAGAATAAGACAGGAGAAATACTCCAGATATAACAGAAGGAACTGTGAGACACTATGGGAGAAACTGTGACCCCGTCTGACGAAACCCCCGGACAGGGCCAAACAGGCAGGATATAACCCCACCCACTTTGCCAAAGCTCAGCCCCCATACCACTAGAGGGATATCTTCAACCATCAACTTACTATCCTGAGACAAGGCCGAGTATAGATCTTCCCCACGGCACGAACCCAAGGGGGGACGTCAACCCGGACAGTAAGATCACGTCAGTGACTCAACCCACTCAAGTGAGGCACCCCTCCTAGGGACGGCATGGAAGAGCACCAGTAAGCCAGTGACTCAGCCCCTGTTATAGGGTTTGAGGCAGAGAATCCCAGTGGAGAGAGGGGAACCGGCCAGGCAGAGACAGCAAGGGCGGTTCGTTGCTCCAGAGCCTTTCTGTTCACCTTCACACTCCTGGGCCAGACTACACTCAATCATAGAACTACTGAAGAGATCTTCAATAAAAACGTAATATGCGTCTCTCACATGGGTAGGCAGACCATTCCATAAAAATTGAGCTCTATAGGATAAATCCCTTCCTCCAGCTGTTTACTTAGAAATTCTAGGGACATTTAGGAGGATACGTCTTGTGACCGTAGCATACGTGTAGGTATGTACGGCAGGACCAAATCGGAAAGATAGGTAGGAGCAAGCCCATGTAATGCTTTGTAGGTTAGCAGTAAAACCTTGAAATCAGCTCTTGCCTTAACAGGAAGCCAGTGTAGAGAGGCTAGCACTGGAGTAATATGATCACATTTTTTGGTTCTAGTCAAGATTCTAGCAGCCGTGTTTAGCACTAACTGAAGTTTATTTAGTGCTTTATCCGGGATGCCGGAAAGTAGAGCATTGCAGTAGTCTAATCTAGAAGTGACAAAAGCATGTAATTAATATTTCTACATCATTTTTGGACAGAAAGTTTCTGATTTTTGATTGTTACATAGATGGAAAAAAAGCTGTCCTTCAAACAGTCTTCATATGTTCGTCAAAAGAGAGATCAGGATCCAGAGTAACGCCGAGGTCATTCACAGTTTTATTTGAGACGACTGTACAACCATCAAGATTAATTGTCAGATTCAACAGAAGATATCTTTGTTTCTTGGGACCTAGAACAAGCATCTCTGTTTTGTCCGAGTTTAAAATTAAAACATTTGTTGCCATCCCCTTCATTATGTCTGAAACACAGGCTTCTAGCAAGGGCAATTTTGGGGCTTCACCATGTTTCATTGAAATGTACAGCTGTGTATCGTCCGCATAGCAGTGAAAGTTAACATTATGTTTCTGAATGACATCCCCAAGAGGTAAAATATATAGTGAAAACAATAGTGGTCCTAAAACGGAACCTTGAGGAACACCGAAGTTTACAGTTGATTTGTCAGAGGACAAACCATTCACAGAGACAAACTGATATCTTTCCGACAGATAAGATCTAAACCAGACCAGAACTTGTCTGTGGAGGCCAATTTGGGTTTCCAATCTCTCCAAAAGAATGTGGTGATCGATGGTATCAAAAGCAGCACTAAGGTCCAGGAGCACGAGGACAGATGCAGAGCCTCGGTCCGATGCCATTAAAAGGTCATTTACCACCTTGACAAAAGCAGTCTCAGTGCTATGATGGGGTCTAAAACCAGACTGAAGAGTTTCATAGACATTGTTTCTCTTCAGGAAGCTAGTGAGTTGCTGGGCAACAGCTTTTTCAAAAAAAAGCTGACCCTGGCTCTATAACCCCGACCCTGGCTCTATAAACCTGGCTCTGTAACCCTGACTCAGACTCTATAACCCTGGCTCTATACCCCTGGCTCTATAACCCTGACTCTTATAACCCTGACTCTATGAACCTGACTCTATAACCCTGGCTCTCTAACCCTGACCCTGATCTATAACCCTGGCTCTATAACCCTGACTCTATAACCCAGACCCTGACTCTATAACACTGACTCTATAACCCTGATTCTAGAACCCTGACTCTATAACCCTGGCTCTATAACCCTGACTCTATATCCCTGACTATATAACCCTGACCATGACTCTATAACCTTGACTCTATAACTCAGACTCTATAACCATGACCCTGACTCTATAACCCTGGCTCTATAACCCTGACCCTGGCTCCATAACCATGGCTCCATAACGCTGACTCTATAACCCTGACTCTATAACCCTGACTCCACAACCCCGACTCTATAACCCCGGCTCCATAACCCCGAGTCTATAACCCCGGCTCCATAACCCTGACTCTATAACCCTGACTCTATAACCCTGACTCCATAACCCTGACTCCATAACCCTGACTCCATAACCCTGACTCTATAACCCTGACTCTATAACCTTGACTCTATTACCCTGGCTCTATTACCCTGACTCCATAACCCTGGCTCCATATCCCTGACTCCATAACCCTGACTCTACAACCCTGACTCCATAACCCTGACCCTGGCTCCATAACCCTGACTCTACAACCCTGACTCCATAACCCTGACTCCATAACCCTGATTCTATAACCCTGACTCCATAACCCTGATTCTATAACCCTGACCCTGGCTCCATAACCCTGACTCTACAACCCTGACTCCATAACCCTGACTCCATAACCCTGACTCTATAACCCTGATACTATAACCCTGACTCTATTACCCTGACTCTACAACCCTGACTCCATAACCCTGACTCTATAACCCTGACTCTGACTCCATAACCCTGACTCTACAACCCTGACTCCATAACCCTGACTCTATAACCCTGACTCTACAACCCTGACTCCATAACCCTGACTCTATAACCCTGATTCTATAACCCTGATTCTATAACCCTGACTCTTTCTCCATAACCCTGACTCTATAACCCTTGCTCTATTACCCTGACTCCATATCCATGTCTCTCTCTGCAGTGTGCTACGATGGAATGTCTAAAACTACAAAGTTAAAAGATGACTTACATCACCTTTGACTCCATAACCCTAACCCTGGCTAGCTGTGTCTCTCTCTGTAGATGACTTACATCACCTTTGACTCTATAACCCTGACCCTGGCTAGCTGTGTCTCTCTCTGTAGATGACTTACATCACCTTTGACTCTATAACCCTGACTCTGACTCCATAACCCTGACCCTGGCTAGCTGTGTCTCTCTCTGTAGATGACTTACATCACCTTTGACTCTATAACCCTGACCCTGGCTAGCTGTGTCTCTCTCTGTAGATGACTTACATCACCTTTGCCTGACCTTTCCACAGGCATTTAGTAATGGGTTTAATAGAAGAGCCTGAGAAGAGGAGGAGGAGGAGGAGAGGATGAGGAGGAGGATGAAGGGGTGCAAGAGGAGCAGGAGTGGGAGGAGAGGAGGAGGAGGAGGGGGGGGGGGGGGAGAGGATGTCCTTGTTCCGTTGCATGTCCATCTATATTAAATGGTTCACTCCCTGTACCTGCTTCAAAGGAGGAGAGGAAGAGGATGAGGAGAAGCAGGTGGAGGAGAGACAGGGCTTTTATAGCACCCTCTCCTGGTGTCTGGTCAGGGTGATGTGATGTAGTCATAGTAACCACTGGTGTCTGGTCAGGGAGATGTGATGTAGTCATAGTAAGCACTGGTGTCTGGTCAGGGAGATGTGAGGTAGTTATAGTAACCACTGGTGTCTGGTCAGGGTGATGTAGTTATAGTAACCACTGGTGTCTGGTCAGGGTGATGTAGTTATAGTAACCACTGGTGTCTGGTCAGGGAGATGTGATGTAGTCATAGTAACCACTGGTGTCTGGTCAGGGAGATGTGATGTAGTCATAGTAACCACTGGTGTCTGGTCAGGGTGATGTGATGTAGTTATAGTAACCACTGGTGTCTGGTCTGGGTGATGTGATGTAGTCATAGTAACCACTGGTGCCTGATCAGGGAGATGTGATGTAGTCATAGTAACCACTGGTGTCTGGTCAGGGTGATGTGATGTAGTTATAGTAACCACTGGTGTCTGGTCTGGGTGATGTGATGTAGTCATAGTAACCACTGGTGCCTGATCAGGGAGATGTGATGTAGTCATAGTAACCACTGGTGCCTGATCAGGGAGATGTGATGTAGTCATAGTAACCACTGGTGTCTGGTCAGGGTGATGTGATGTAGTCATAGTAACCACTGGTGCCTGATCAGGGAGATGTGATGTAGTCATAGTAACCACTGGTGTCTGGTCAGGGTGATGTGATGTAGTCATAGTAACCACTGGTGTCTGGACAGGGAAATGTGATGTAGTCATAGTAACCACTGGTGCCTGATCAGGGAGATGTGATGTAGTCATAGTAACCACTGGTGCCTGATCAGGGAGATGTGATGTAGTCATAGTAACCACTGGTGCCTGATCAGGGAGATGTGATGTAGTCATAGTAACCACTGGTGTCTGGTCAGGGTGATGTGATGTAGTCATAGTAACCACTGGTGCCTGATCAGGGAGATGTGATGTAGTCATAGTAACCACTGGTGTCTGGTCAGGGTGATGTGATGTAGTCATAGTAACCACTGGTGTCTGGTCAGGGTGATGTAGTCATAGTAACCACTGGTGTCTGGTCAGGGTGATGTAGTCATAGTAACCACTGGTGTCTGGTCAGGGTGATGTAGTCATAGTAACCACTGGTGTCTGGTCAGGGAGATGTGATGTAGTCATAGTAACCACTGGTGTCTGGTCAGGGAAATGTGATGTAGTCATAGTAACCACTGGTGTCTGGTCAGGGAGATGTGATGTAGTCATAGTAACCACTGGTGTCTGGTCAGGGTGATGTAGTCATAGTAACCACTGGTGTCTGGTCAGGGAGATGTGATGTAGTCATAGTAACCACTGGTTTCTGGTCAGGGAGATGTGATGTAGTCATAGTAACCACTGGTGCCTGGTCAGGGAGATGTGATGTAGTCATAGTAACCACTGGTGTCTGGTCAGGGAGATGTGATGTAGTCATAGTAACCACTGGTGTCTGGTCAGGGTGATGTAGTCATAGTAACCACTGGTGTCTGGACAGGGAAATGTGATGTAGTCATAGTAACCACTGGTGTCTGGTCAGGGAGATGTGATGTAGTCATAGTAACCACTGGTGTCTGGTCAGGGAGATGTGATGTAGTCATAGTAACCACTGGTGTCTGGTCAGGGAGATGTGATGTAGTCATAGTAACCACTGGTGTCTGGTCAGGGAGATGTGATGTAGTCATAGTAACCACTGGTGTCTGGTAAGGGTGATGTAGTTATAGTAACCGCTGGTGTCTGGTCAGGGAAATGTGATGTAGTCATAGTAACCACTGGTGTCTGGTCAGGGAAATGTGATGTAGTCATAGTAACCACTGGTGCCTGGTCAGGGAAATGTGATGTAGTCATAGTAACCACTGGTGTCTGGTCAGGGAAATGTGATGTAGTCATAGTAACCACTGGTGTCTGGTCAGGGAAATGTGATGTAGTCATAGTAACCACTGCTGTCTGGTCAGGGTGATGTGATGTAGTCATAGTAACCACTGGTGCCTGGTCAGGGAGATGTGATGTAGTCATAGTAACCACTGGTGTCTGGTCAGGGAGATATGATGTAGTCATAGTAACCACTGGTGTCTGGTCAGGGTGATGTAGTCATAGTAACCACTGGTGTCTGGACAGGGAAATGTGATGTAGTCATAGTAACCACTGGTATCTGGTCAGGGAGATGTGATGTAGTCATAGTAACCACTGGTGTCTGGTAAGGGTGATGTAGTTATAGTAACCACTGGTGTCTGGTCAGGGAGATGTGATGTAGTCATAGTAACCACTGGTGTCTGGTCAGGGAGATGTGATGTAGTCATAGTAACCACTGGTGTCTGGTCAGGGTTATGTGATGTAGTTATAGTAACCACTGGTGTCTGGTCAGGGTGATGTGATGTAGTCATAGTAACCACTGGTGCCTGATCAGGGAGATGTGATGTAGTCATAGTAACCACTGGTGCCTGATCAGGGAGATGTGATGTAGTCATAGTAACCACTGGTGTCTGGTCAGGGTGATGTGATGTAGTCATAGTAACCACTGGTGCCTGATCAGGGAGATGTGATGTAGTCATAGTAACCACTGGTGTCTGGTCAGGGTGATGTGATGTAGTCATAGTAACCACTGGTGTCTGGACAGGGAAATGTGATGTAGTCATAGTAACCACTGGTGCCTGATCAGGGAGATGTGATGTAGTCATAGTAACCACTGGTGCCTGATCAGGGAGATGTGATGTAGTCATAGTAACCACTGGTGCCTGATCAGGGAGATGTGATGTAGTCATAGTAACCACTGGTGCCTGATCAGGGAGATGTGATGTAGTCATAGTAACCACTGGTGTCTGGTCAGGGTGATGTGATGTAGTCATAGTAACCACTGGTGCCTGATCAGGGAGATGTGATGTAGTCATAGTAACCACTGGTGTCTGGTCAGGGTGATGTGATGTAGTCATAGTAACCACTGGTGTCTGGTCAGGGTGATGTAGTCATAGTAACCACTGGTGTCTGGTCAGGGTGATGTAGCCATAGTAACCACTGGTGTCTGGTCAGGGTGATGTAGTCATAGTAACCACTGGTGTCTGGTCAGGGAGATGTGATGTAGTCATAGTAACCACTGGTGTCTGGTCAGGGAAATGTGATGTAGTCATAGTAACCACTGGTGTCTGGTCAGGGAGATGTGATGTAGTCATAGTAACCACTGGTGTCTGGTCAGGGTGATGTAGTCATAGTAACCACTGGTGTCTGGTCAGGGAGATGTGATGTAGTCATAGTAACCACTGGTTTCTGGTCAGGGAGATGTGATGTAGTCATAGTAACCACTGGTGCCTGGTCAGGGAGATGTGATGTAGTCATAGTAACCACTGGTGTCTGGTCAGGGAGATGTGATGTAGTCATAGTAACCACTGGTGTCTGGTCAGGGTGATGTAGTCATAGTAACCACTGGTGTCTGGACAGGGAAATGTGATGTAGTCATAGTAACCACTGGTGTCTGGTCAGGGAGATGTGATGTAGTCATAGTAAGCACTGGTGTCTGGTCAGGGAGATGTGATGTAGTCATAGTAACCACTGGTGTCTGGTCAGGGAGATGTGATGTAGTCATAGTAACCACTGGTGTCTGGTCAGGGAGATGTGATGTAGTCATAGTAACCACTGGTGTCTGGTAAGGGTGATGTAGTTATAGTAACCGCTGGTGTCTGGTCAGGGAAATGTGATGTAGTCATAGTAACCACTGGTGTCTGGTCAGGGAAATGTGATGTAGTCATAGTAACCACTGGTGCCTGGTCAGGGAAATGTGATGTAGTCATAGTAACCACTGGTGTCTGGTCAGGGAAATGTGATGTAGTCATAGTAACCACTGGTGTCTGGTCAGGGAAATGTGATGTAGTCATAGTAACCACTGGTGTCTGGTCAGGGTGATGTAGTCATAGTAACCACTGGTGTCTGGACAGGGAAATGTGATGTAGTCATAGTAACCACTGGTGTCTGGTCAGGGAGATGTGATGTAGTCATAGTAAGCACTGGTGTCTGGTCAGGGAGATGTGATGTAGTCATAGTAACCACTGGTGTCTGGTCAGGGAGATGTGATGTAGTCATAGTAACCACTGGTATCTGGTCAGGGAGATGTGATGTAGTCATAGTAACCACTGGTGTCTGGTAAGGGTGATGTAGTTATAGTAACCACTGGTGTCTGGTCAGGGAAATGTGATGTAGTCATGGTAACCACTGGTGTCTGGTCAGGGACATGTGATGTAGTCATAGTAACCACTGGTGTCTGGTAAGGGTGATGTAGTTATAGTAACCACTGGTGTCTGGTCAGGGAGATGTGATGCAGTCATAGTAACCACTGGTGTCTGGTCATGGTGATGTAGTCATAGTAACCACTGGTGTCTGGTCAGGGAGATGTAGTCATAGTAACCACTGGTGTCTGGTCATGGTTCAGCTTGAGGTGGTGATCCGTCATCCACACTGATATGTCTGCCAGACATGCAGAGATGCGATTCGCCACCTGGTCATCAGAAGGGGGAAAGGAGAAGATTAGTTGTGTGTCGTCTGCATAGCAATGATAGGAGAGACCATGTGAGGTTATGACGGAGCCAAGTGACTTGGTGTATAGCGAGAATAGGAGAGGGCCTAGAACAGAGCCCTGGGGGACACCAGTGGTGAGAGCGCGTGGTGAGGAGACAGATTCTCGCCACGCCACCTGGTAGGAGCGACCTGTCAGGTAGGACGCAATCCAAGCGTGGGCCGCGCCGGAGATGCCCAACTCGGAGAGGGTGGAGAGGAGGATCTGATAGCCTCCACATTGACTCTGTACCCCCTGTATATAGCCTCCACATTGACTCTGCACCGGTACCCCTGTATATAGCCTCCACATTGACTCTGTACTGGTACCCCCTGTATATAGCCTCCACATTGACTCTGTACTGGTACCCCCTGTATATAGTCTCCACATTGACTCTGTACTGGTACCCCCTGTATATAGCCTCCACATTAACTCTGTACTGGTACCCCCTGTATATAGCCTCCACATTAACTCTGTACTGGTACCCCCTGTATATAGCCTCCACATTAACTCTGTACTGGTACCCCTGTATATAGCCTCCACATTGACTCTGTACCGGTACCCCCTGTATATAGCCTCCACATTGACTCTGTACCGGTACCCCCTGTATATAGCCTCCACATTGACTCTGTACTGGTACCCCCTGTATATAGCCTCCACATTGACTCTGTACTGGTACCCCTGTATATAGCCTCCACATTGACTCTGTACTGGTACCCCCTGTATATAGCCTCCACATTAACTCTGTACTGGTACCCCTGTATATAGTCTCCACATTGACTCTGTACTGGTACCCCCTGTATATAGCCTCCACATTAACTCTGTACTGGTACCCCCTGTATATAGCCTCCACATTGACTCTGTACTGGTACCCCCTGTATATAGCCTCCACATTAACTCTGTACTGGTACCCCCTGTATATAGTCTCCACATTGACTCTGTACTGGTACCCCCTGTATATAGCCTCCACATTAACTCTGTACTGGTACCCCCTGTATATAGTCTCCACATTGACTCTGTACTGGTACCCCTTGTATATAGCCTCCACATTGACTCTGTACTGGTACCCCCTGTATATAGCCTCCACATTGACTCTGTACTGGTACCCCCTGTATATAGCCTCCACATTGACTCTGTACTGGTACCCCCTGTATATAGCCTCCACATTGACTCTGTACTGGTACCCCCTGTATATAGCCTCCACATTAACTCTGTACCGGTACCCCCTGTATATAGCCTCCACATTGACTCTGTACTGGTACCCCCTGTATATAGCCTCCACATTAACTCTGTACCGGTACCCCCTGTATATAGCCTCCACATTGACTCTGTACTGGTACCCCCTGTATATAGCCTCCACATTGACTCTGTACCGTAATACCCTGTATATAGCCTCCACATTGACTATGTACCGTAATACCCTGTATATAGCCTCCACATTGACTCTGTACCGTAATACCCTGTAGATAGCCTCCACATTGACTCTGTACCGTAATACCCTGTATATAGCCTCCACATTGACTCTGTACCGTAATACCCTGTATATAGCCTCCACATTGACTCTGTACCGTAATACCCTGTATATAGCCTCCACATTGACTCTGTACCGTAATACCCTGTATATAGCCTCCACATTGACTCTGTACCGTAATACCCTGTATATAGCCTCCACATTGACTCTGTACCGTAATACCCTGTATATAGCCTCCACATTGACTCTGTACCGTAATACCCTGTATATAGCCTCCACATTGACTCTGTACCGTAATACCCTGTATATAGCCTCCACATTGACTCTGTACTGGTAACCCCTGTATATAGCCTCCACATTGACTCTGTACCGTAATACCCTGTATATAGCCTCCACATTGACTCTGTACCGTAATACCCTGTATATAGCCTCCACATTGACTCTGTACTGGTACCCCCTGTATATAGCCTCCACATTGACTCTGTACCCCCTGTATATAGCCTCCACATTAACTCTGTACTGGTACCCCCTGTATATAGCCTCCACATTGACTCTGTACCCCCTGTATATAGCCTCCACATTGACTCTGTAGCCCCTGTATATAGCCTCCACATTGACTCTGTACCGGTACCCCCTGTATATAGCCTCCACATTGACTCTGTACCCCCTGTATATAGCCTCCACATTGACTCTGTACCCCCTGTATATAGCCTCCACATTGACTCTGTACCGGTACCCCCTGTATATAGCCTCCACATTGACTCTGTACCCCCTGTATATAGCCTCCACATTGACTCTGTACCCCCTGTATATAGCCTCCACATTGACTCTGTACCGGTACCCCCTGTATATAGCCTCCACATTGACTCTGTACCCCCTGTATATAGCCTCCACATTGACTCTGTACCCCCTGTATATAGCCTCCACATTGACTCTGTACCGGTACCCCCTGTATATAGCCTCCACATTGACTCTGTACCCCCTGTATATAGCCTCCACATTGACTCTGTACCGGTACCCCCTGTATATAGCCTCCACATTGACTCTGTACCGGTACCCCCTGTATATAGCCTCCACATTGACTCTGTACCCCCTGTATATAGCCTCCACATTGACTCTGTACCCCCTGTATATAGCCTCCACATTGACTCTGTACCGTAACACCCTGTATATAGCCTCCACATTGACTCTGTACCGTAACACCCTGTATATAGCCTCCACATTGACTCTGTACTGGTAACCCCTGTATATAGCCTCCACATTGACTCTGTACCGTAATACCCTGTATATAGCCTCCACATTGACTCTGTACCGTAATACCCTGTATATAGCCTCCACATTGACTCTGTACTGGTACCCCCTGTATATAGCCTCCACATTGACTCTGTACCCCCTGTATATAGCCTCCACATTGACTCTGTACCGGTACCCCCTGTATATAGCCTCCACATTGACTCTGTACCCCCTGTATATAGCCTCCACATTGACTCTGTACCCCCTGTATATAGCCTCCACATTGACTCTGTACCGGTACCCCCTGTATATAGCCTCCACATTGACTCTGTACCCCCTGTATATAGCCTCCACATTGACTCTGTACCCCCTGTATATAGCCTCCACATTGACTCTGTACCGGTACCCCCTGTATATAGCCTCCACATTGACTCTGTACCCCCTGTATATAGCCTCCACATTGACTCTGTACCCCCTGTATATAGCCTCCACATTGACTCTGTACCGGTACCCCCTGTATATAGCCTCCACATTGACTCTGTACCCCCTGTATATAGCCTCCACATTGACTCTGTACCCCCTGTATATAGCCTCCACATTGACTCTGTACCGGTACCCCCTGTATATAGCCTCCACATTGACTCTGTACCCCCTGTATATAGCCTCCACATTGACTCTGTACCCCCTGTATATAGCCTCCACATTGACTCTGTACCCCCTGTATATAGCCTCCACATTGACTCTGTACCGGTACCCCCTGTATATAGCCTCCACATTGACTCTGTACCCCCTGTATATAGCCTCCACATTGACTCTGTACCCCCTGTATATAGCCTCCACATTGACTCTGTACCGGTACCCCCTGTATATAGCCTCCACATTGACTCTGTACCCCCTGTATATAGCCTCCACATTGACTCTGTACCCCCTGTATATAGCCTCCACATTGACTCTGTACCGGTACCCCCTGTATATAGCCTCCACATTGACTCTGTACCCCCTGTATATAGCCTCCACATTGACTCTCTACCCCCTGTATATAGCCTCCACATTGACTCTGTACTGGTACACCCTGTATATAGCCTCCACATTGACTCTGTACTGGTACACCCTGTATATAGCCTCCACATTAACTCTGTACTGGTACCCCCTGTATATAGCCTCCACATTAACTCTGTACTGGTACCCCCTGTATATAGCCTCCACATTGACTCTGTACTGGTACCCCCTGTATATAGCCTCCACATTAACTCTGTACTGGTACCCCCTGTATATAGTCTCCACATTGACTCTGTACTGGTACCCCCTGTATATAGCCTCCACATTAACTCTTTACTGGTACCCCCTGTATATAGCCTCCACATTAACTCTGTACTGGTACCCCCTGTATCTAGCCTCCACATTGACTCTGTACTCGTACCCCCTGTATATAGTCTCCACATTGACTCTGTACTCGTACCCCCTGTATATAGCCTCCACATTGACTCTGTACTCGTACCCCCTGTATATAGCCTCCACATTAACTCTGTACTGGTACCCCCTGTATATAGCCTCCAGATTGACTCTGTACCGGTACCCCCTGTATATAGCCTCCACATTAACTCTGTACTGGTACCCCCTGTATATAGCCTCCATATTAACTCTGTACTGGTACCCCCTGTATATAGCCTCCACATTGACTCTGTACTGGTACCCCCTGTATATAGTCTCCACATTGACTCTGTACTCGTACCCCCTGTATATAGTACTCCCCTGTATATAGCCTCCACATTGACTCTGTACTCGTACCCCCTGTATATAGCCTCCACATTGACTCTGTACTGGTACCCCACGTATATAGCCTCCACATTGACTCTGTACTGGTACCCCCTGTATATAGCCTCCACATTGACTCTGTACTGGTACCCCCTGTATATAGCCTCCACATTGACTCTGTACTGGTACCCCCTGTATATAGCCTCCACATTGACTCTGTACTGGTACCCCCTGTATATAGCCTCCACATTGACTCTGTACTGGTACCCCCTGTATATAGCCTCCACATTGACTCTGTACTGGTACCCCCTGTATATAGCCTCCACATTGACTCTGTACTGGTACCCCCTGTATATAGCCTCCACATTGACTCTGTACTGGTACCCCCTGTATATAGCCTCCACATTGACTCTGTACTGGTACCCCCTGTATATAGCCTCCACATTGACTCTGTACTGGTACCCCCTGTATATAGCCTCCACATTGACTCTGTACTGGTACCCCCTGTATATAGCCTCCACATTGACTCTGTACTGGTACCCCCTGTATATAGCCTCCACATTGACTCTGTACCCCCTGTATATAGCCTCCACATTGACTCTGTACTGGTACCCCCTGTATATAGCCTCCACATTGACTCTGTACTGGTACCCCCTGTATATAGCCTCCACATTGACTCTGTACCTGTACCCCCTGTATATAGCCTCCACATTGACTCTGTACTGGTACCCCCTGTATATAGCCTCCACATTGACTCTGTACTGGTACCCCCTGTATATAGCCTCCACATTGACTCTGTACTGGTACCCCTCTGTACCTGTACCCCCTGTATATAGCCTCCACATTGACTCTGTACCGGTACCCCCTGTATATAGCCTCCACATTGACTCTGTACCTGTACCCCCTGTATATAGCCTCCACATTAACTCTGTACTGGTACCCCCTGTATATATCCTCCACATTGACTCTGTACCGGTACCCCCTGTATATAGCCTCCACATTGACTCTGTACCTGTACCCCCTGTATATAGCCTCCACATTGACTCTGTACCGGTACCCCCTGTATATAGCCTCCACACTGACTCTGTACCGGTACCCCCTGTATATAGCCTCCACATTGACTCTGTACCGGTACCCCCTGTATATAGCCTCCACATTGACTCTGTACCCCCGGTATATAGCCTCCACATTGACTCTGTACCGGTACCCCCTGTATATAGCCTCCACATTGACTCTGTACTGGTACCCCCTGTATATAGTCTCCACATTGACTCTGTACCGGTACCCCCTGTATATAGCCTCCACATTGACTCTGTACTGGTACCCCCTGTATATAGCCTCCACATTGACTCTGTACCGGTACTCCCTGTATATAGCCTCCACATTGACTCTGTACCGGTACTCCCTGTATATAGCCTCCACATTGACTCTGTACCGGTACTCCCTGTATATAGCCTCCACATT
Source organism: Oncorhynchus gorbuscha (assembly GCF_021184085.1). Classification (NCBI taxonomy): domain Eukaryota; kingdom Metazoa; phylum Chordata; class Actinopteri; order Salmoniformes; family Salmonidae; genus Oncorhynchus; species Oncorhynchus gorbuscha. Next base: position 100,526,600 of record NC_060185.1, on the reverse strand, counting down.
GACTCTGTACTGGTACCCCCTGTATATAGCCTCCACATTGACTCTGTACCGGTACCCCCTGTATATAGCCTCCACATTGACTCTGTAATGGTACCCCCTGTATATAGCCTCCACATTGACTCTGTACTGGTACCCCCTGTATATAGCCTCCACATTGACTCTGTACCGGTACCCCCTGTATATAGCCTCCACATTGACTCTGTACCAGTACCCCCTGTATATAGCCTCCACATTGACTCTGTAACGGTACCCCCTGTATATAGCCTCCACATTGACTCTGTACTGGTACCCCCTGTATATAGCCTCCACATTGACTCTGTACTGGTACCCCCTGTATATAGCCTCCACATTGACTCTGTACCAGTACCCCCTGTATATAGCCTCCACATTGACTCTGTAACGGTACCCCCTGTATATAGCCTCCACATTGACTCTGTACCGGTACCCCCTGTATATAGCCTCCACATTGACTCTGTACCAGTACCCCCTGTATATAGCCTCCACATTGACTCTGGTACCCCCTGTATATAGCCTCCACATTGACTCTGTACTGGTACCCCCTGTATATAGCCTCCACATTGACTCTGTACCAGGAGCCCCTGTATATAGCCTCCACATTGACTCTGTACTGGTACCCCCTGTATATAGCCTCCACATTGACTCTGTACTGGTACCCCCTGTATATAGCCTCCACATTGACTCTGGTACCCCCTGTATATAGCCTCCACATTGACTCTGTACTGGTACCCCCTGTATATAGCCTCCACATTGACTCTGTACTGGTACCCCCTGTATATAGTCTCCACATTGACTCTGTACCGTAACACCCTGTATATAGTCTCCACATTGACTCTGTACTGGTACCCCCTGTATATAGCCTCCACATTGACTCTGGTACCCCCTGTATATAGCCTCCACATTGACTCTGCCTCCACATTGACTCTGTACTGGTACCCCCTGTATATAGCCTCCACATTGACTCTGTCTGGTACCCCCAGCCTACCCCCTGTATATAGCCTCCACATTGACTCTGTACTGGTACCCCCTGTATATAGCCTCCACATTGACTCTGGTACCCCCTGTATATAGCCTCCACACTGACTCTGTACTGGTACCCCCTGTATATAGCTTCTTATCTTTATTTTACTGCTGCTCTTTAATTACTTGTTACTTTTATTTCTTCTAATTATTATTTATTTATTTTACTACATTGTTGATTAGGGGCTCGTAAGCAAGCATTTCACTGTCACATCCTGCGTATGTGACAAATACAATTTGATTTGATTGGAGATGTTGTAATAATGGTATCAGATGACCTTAACCAATAGCAGATCCAGGACTTATACAGCAGCATGGTTTAACACGGGAGAGAAAACAAACACTTTGTAGCGTTTAGGGGATTCTTTTCACTCTACGTGTGTTTCAGATGAAGTCAATCAGCAGGTATAAATGGCCAGGGTATTTTGGGCCTGTGTGTGTCTGGGATAGTGTAAACAACAGGAGTTGTGTGTGTGTGTGTGTGTGTGTGTGTGTGTGTGTGTGTGTGTGTGTGTGTGTGTGTGTGTGTGTGTGTGTGTGTGTGTGTGTGTGTGTGTGTGTGTGTGTGTGTGTGTGTGTGTGTGTGTGTGTGTGTGTGTGTGTGTGTGTGTGTGTGTGTGTGTGTGTGTGTGTGTGTGTGTGTGTGTGTGTGTGTGTGTGTGTGTGTGTGTGTGTGTGTGTGTGTGTGTGTGTGTGTGTGTGTGTGTGTGTGTGTGTGTGTGTGTGTGTGTGTGTGTGTGTGTGTGTGTGTGTGTGTGTGTGTGTGTGTGTGTGTCTGGGATAGCGTAAACAAACTGAGTGATGTGTAAGAGGTTCAAACAATGTGGAGAAACTCTGGGTCAGGTTCTGCTACAAAGCCAAATGTGGAGAAACTCTGGGTCAGGTTCTGCTACAAAGCCAAACCTGTTATTTATCTACACAATCTGCTGCCCCATGGTAGAACCCCGTTAGAACCCTTTTTGGATCTAGGTAGAACCCTTTTTGGATCAAGGTAGAACCCCATTAGAACCCTTTTTGGATCAAGGTAGAACCCTTTTTGAATCAAGGTAGAACCCCGTTAGAACCCTTTTTGGTTCTAGGTAGAACCCTTTTTGGATCAAGGTAGAACCTCGTTAGAACCCTTTTTGGTTCTAGGTAGAACCCGTTTTAGATCAAGGTAGAACCTCGTTAGAACCCTTTTTGGTTCTAGGTAGAACCCTTTTTGGATCAAGGTAGAACCCCGTTAGAACCCTTTTTGGTTCTAGGTAGATCCCTTTCCACAGAGTGTTCTACATGGAACACAAAAGGTTTCTACCTTTAAAGAGTTGCACAATCATTTTCTGTTTGCTACAGTCAATAACATCCCTCCAAGTCTCTCACTAACAGGCATCTACAGTCACTAACCCCCCCACCACCCCCTAAAGACTCTAACTAACAGGCATCTACAGTCACTACCACCCCCCCCCCCTAAAGAATCTAACTGACAGGCATCTACAGTCACTAACACCCCCTAAAGACTCTAACTGACAGGCATCTACAGTCACTAACACCCCCTCCCCCTAAAGACTCTAACTGACAGGCATCTACAGTCACTACCACCCCCCCCCCTAAAGACTGACTAACAGGCATCTGCAATCACTAACACCCCCTAAAGACTCTAACTAACAGGCATCTACAGTCACTACCACCCCCCTAAAGACTCTAACTACAGGCATCGACAGTCACTAACACCCCCTAAAGACTCTAACTGACAGGCATCTACAGTCACTCTAACTGACAGGCATCTACAGTCACTAACACCCCCCCCTAAAGACTCTAACTGACAGGCATCTACAGTCACTAACACCCCCCCCCTAAAGACTCTAACTGACAGGCATCTACAGTCACTACCACCCCCTAAAGACTCTGACTAACAGGCATCTACAGTCACTAACACCCCCTAAAGACTCTAACTAACAGGCATCTACAGTCACTAACACCCCCCTAAAGACTCTAACTGACAGGCATCTACAGTCACTAACACCCCCCTAAAGACTCTAACTAACAGGCATCTACAGTCACTAACACCCCTCCCCCCTAAAGACTCTAACTGACAGGCATCTACAGTCACTAACACCCCCTAAAGACTCTAACTAACAGGCATCTACAGTCACTAACACCCCCTAAAGACTCTAACTGACAGGCATCTACAGTCACTAACACCCCCTAAAGACTAACTGACAGGCATCTACAGTCACTACCACCCCCCTAAAGACTCTAACTAACAGGCATCTACAGTCACTAACACCCCCTCCCCCTAAAGACTCTAACTGACAGGCATCTACAGTCACTAACACCCCCCTAAAGACTCTAACTAACAGGCATCTACAGTCACTAACACCCCCTAAAGACTCTAACTAACAGGCATCTACAGTCACTAACACACACCCCCCTAAAGACTATCTGACAGGCATCTACAGTCACTAACACCCCCTAAAGACTCTAACAGGCATCTACAGTCACTAACACCCCCCTAAAGACTCTAACTGACAGGCATCTACAGTCACTAACACCCCCTAAAGACTCTAACTAACAGGCATCTACAGTCACTAACACCCCCCTAAAGACTCTAACTAACAGGCATCTACAGTCACTAACACCCCCTAAAGACTCTAACTAACAGGCATCTACAGTCACTAACACCCCCGCTAAAGACTAACTAACAGGCATCTACAGTCACTAACACCCCCTAAAGACTCTAACTTACAGGCATCTACAGTCACTAACACCCCCCATAAAGACTCTAACTTAAAGGCATCTACAGTCACTAACACCCCCTAAAGACTCTAACTAACAGGCATCTACTGTCACCAACACCCCCTAAAGACTCTAACTAACAGGCATCTACAGTCACTAACACCCCCCCTAAAGACTCTGACTAACAGGCATCTACAGTCACTAACACCCCCTAAAGACTCTAACTAACAGGCATCTACAGTCACTAACACCCCCTAAAGACTCTAACTAACAGGCATCTACAGTCACTAACACCCCGCTAAAGACTCTAACTAACAGGCATCTACAGTCACTAACACCCCCCTGAAGACTCTAACTAACAGGCATCTACAGTCACTAACACCCCCTAAAGACTCTAACTAACAGGCATCTACAGTCACTAACACCCCCGCTAAAGACTCTAACTAACAGGCATCTACAGTCACTAACACCCCCTAAAGACTCTGACTAACAGGCATCTACAGTCACTAACACACCCCTAAAGACACTAACTAACAGGCATCTACAGTCACTAACCCCCCTCTAAAGACTCTGACTAACAGGCATCTACAGTCACTAACACCCCCTAAAGACACTGACTAACAGGCATCTACAGTCACTAACACCCCCCTAAAGACTCTAACAGGCATCTACAGTCACTAACACCCCCTAAAGACTAACTAACAGGCATCTACAGTCACTAACACCCCCTAAAGACTCTAACTAATAGGCATCTACAGTCACTAACACCCCCACCCTAAAGACTCTAACTAACAGGCATCTACAGTCACTAACACCCCCTCCCCTAAAGACTCTAACTGACAGGCATCTACAGTCACTAACACCCCCTAAAGACTCTAACTAACAGGCATCTACAGTCACTAACACCCCCTAAAGACTCTAACTGACAGGCATCTACAGTCACTAACACCCCCCTAAAGACTAACTGACAGGCATCTACAGTCACTACCACCCCCCTAAAGACTCTGACTAACAGGCATCTACAGTCACTAACACCCCCTAAAGACTCTAACTAACAGGCATCTACAGTCACTAACACCCCCCAAAGACTAACTGACAGGCATCTACAGTCACTAACACCCCCTAAAGACTCTAACTAACAGGCATCTACAGTCACTAACACCCCCCTAAAGACTCTAACTGACAGGCATCTACAGTCACTAACACCCCCTAAACACTCTAACTAACAGGCATCTACAGTCACTAACCCCCCTAAAGACTCTAACTAACAGGCATCTACAGTCACTAACACCCCCTAAAGACTCTAACTAACAGGCATCTACAGTCACTAACACCCCCGCTAAAGACTAACTAACAGGCATCTACAGTCACTAACACCCCCTAAAGACTCTAACTTACAGGCATCTACAGTCACTAACACCCCCTCATAAAGACTCTAACTTAAAGGCATCTACAGTCACTAACACCCCCTAAAGACTCTAACTAACAGGCATCTACAGTCACTAACACCCCCTAAAGACTCTAACTAAAGGCATCTACAGTCACTAACACCCCCTCTAAAGACTCTAACTTAAAGGCATCTACAGTCACTAACACCCCCCATAAAGACTCTAACTAACAGGCATCTACAGTCACTAACACCCCCTAAAGACTCTAACTAACAGGCATCTACAGTCACTAACACCCCCCTAAAGACTCTAACTAACAGGCATCTACAGTCACTAACACCCCCTAAAGACTCTAACTAACAGGCATCTACAGTCACTAACAGGCATCTACAGTCACCCCCTAAAGACTCTAACTAACAGGCATCTACAGTCACTAACACCCCCCTAAAGACTCTAACTAACAGGCATCTACAGTCACTAACACCCCCCTAAAGACTCTAACTAACAGGCATCTACAGTCACTAACACCCCCCCCTCTACCCCCTCTAAAGACTCTGACTAACAGGCATCTACAGTCACTAACACCCCCTAAAGACACTGACTAACAGGCATCTACAGTCACTAACACCCCCCTAAAGACTCTAACAGGCATCTACAGTCACTAACACCCCCTAAAGACTAACTAACAGGCATCTACAGTCACTAACACCCCCCTAAAGACTCTAACTAATAGGCATCTACAGTCACTAACACCCCCACCCTAAAGACTCTAACTAACAGGCATCTACAGTCACTAACACCCCCACTTCCCCCCACCCTAAAGACTCTAACTAACAGGCATCTACAGTCACTAACACCCCCACCCCCCTAAAGACTAACTAACAGGCATCTACAGTCACTAACACCCCCCTAAAGACTCTAACTAACAGGCATCTAGTCACTAACACACCCCCATCCCCCTAAAGACTCTAACAGGCATCTACAGTCACTACCACCCCACCCCCTAAAGACTCTAACAGGCATCTACTGTCACTAACACCGCCCCTAAAGACTCTGACTAACAGGCATCTACAGTCACTAACACACCCCCATCCCCCTAAAGACTCTAACAGGCATCTACAGTCACTACACCCCACCCCCTAAAGACTCTAACTAACAGGCATCTACAGTCACTAACACCCCCACCCCCCACCCTAAAGACTCTAACTAACAGGCATCTACAGTCACTAACACCCCCACGCCCCTAAAGACTAACTAACAGGCATCTACAGTCACTAACACCCCCACCCTAAAGACTAACTAACAGGCATCTACTGTCACTAACAACCCCCCCCCCTAAAGACTCTAACTAACAGGCATCTACAGTCACTACCACCCCACCCCCTAAAGACTCTAACAGGCATCTACTGTCACTAACACCGCCCCTAAAGACTCTAACTAACAGGCATCTACAGTCACTAACACCGAAAGAAGGGGAAGAGAGAGGGGGAGAGAGAAGGGGAAGAGAGAGGGGGAAGAGAGAGGGGGAGGAGAGAGGGGGAGGAGAGAGGGGGAGAGAGAAGGGGAAGAGAGAGGGGGAAGAGAGAGGGGAAGAGAGAGGGGAGAGAGAAGGGGAAGAGAGAAGGGGAAGAGAGAGGGGAAGAGAGAGGGGGAAGAAAGAAGGGGAAGAAAGAAGGGGAAGAGAGAGGGGGAGGAGAGAGGGGAAAGAGAGGGGAGAAAGAAGGGGAAGAGAGGGGGAGGAGAGAGGGGGAAGAGAGAGGGGGAAGAGAGAGGGGGAGAAAGAAGGGGAAGAGAGAGGGGGAAGAGAGCAGGGGGAGAAAGAAGGGGAAGAGAGAGGGGGAAGAGAGAGGGGGAGAGAGAGGGGAAGAGAGAGGGGGAAGAAAGAAGGGGAAGAGAGAGGGGGAAGAGAGCAGGGGGAGAAAGAAGGGGAAGAGAGAGGGGGAAGAGAGAGGGGGAAGAGAGAGGGGGAAGAGAGAGGGGGAAGAGAGAGGGGGAAGAAAGAAGGGGAAGAGAGAGGGGGAAGAGAGAGGGGGAAGAGAGACGGGGAAGAGAGAGGGGGAGAAAGAAGGGGAAGAGAGAGGGGGAAGAGAGAGGGGGAAGAAAGAAGGGGAAGAGAGTGGGGGAAGAGAGAGGGGGAGAGAGAAGGGGAAGAGAGAGGGGGAGAGAGGGGGAGAGAGAAGGGGAAGAGAGAAGGGGAAGAGAGAATGAGAAACAGAAAGAGAGAGAGAGACAGAGAGAAACAGGGAGAGAGAGACAGGGAGAGAGAGACAGAGAGAATTAAACTGAGAAAAGAGAGAGAGAGAATGAGAAACAGAACTGTGTAGTAAATAAGAAACAGAGAGAGAGGGAGAGGGGAGAAGGTGTGGGGGTGAGAGATGGGGTAGGGAGGGGGGAAGCAGCTGCCTTGCCATGTAAATAGTTGTGGAGATAGGTAGGGTTGGTTTTGGAGCCAAGGGTTCTACAAAGGGACTTCACCATCTGTTACAGGCTTGATTCCTCCTCTACTCTACTCTACTCTACTCTATTCTATTCTATTCTATTCTATTCTATTCTATTCTATTCTATTCTATTCTACTCTACTCTACTCTACTCTACTCTACTCTACTCTACTCTACTCTATTCTATTCTATTCTACTCTACTCTACTCTATTCTATTCTATTCTATTCTACTCTACTCTACTCTATTCTACTCTACTCTGCTCTGTTCTGTTCTACGCTGATCTGCTCTGTTCTCCTCTGCTCTGTTATATTCGACTCTGCTCTACTCTACTCTTCTCTGGTCTACTCTGTTCTACTCTAATCTGCTCTACTCTGCTCTGCTCTGTTCTGTTCTACTCTGTTCTGTTCTGCTCTGCTCTACTCTGCTCTGTTCTCCTCTGCTCTGTTATATTCTACTCTGCTCTACTCTACTGTTCTCTGTTCTACGCTGTTCTGCTCTACTCTGTTCTACTTTGCTCTGCTCTGCTCTACTTTACTCTACTCTGCTCTGTTCTACTCTGCTCTGTTCTACTCTGCTCTGCTCTACTCTGCTCTACTCTGCTCTGTTCTACTCTGCTCTACTTTACTTTACTCTGCTCTGTTCTACTCTACTCTGCTCTGCTCTGTTCTACTCTGCTCTGTTCTAATCTGCTCTACTCTGCTCTGTTCTACTCTATTCTGCTCTGCTCTACTCTGATCTACTCTGCTCTGTTCTCCTCTGCTCTGTTATATTCTACTCTGCTCTGTTCTACTCCGCTCTGTTCTACTCTGCTCCGTTCTACTCTGATCAACTCTGCTCTGTTCTACTCTACTCTGTTCTACTCTACTCTGCTCTGCTCTACTCTACTCTTTTAAACTCTGGTCTGCTCTGCTCTACTCTGTTCTACACTGCTCTGTCCTACTCTGCTCTGTTCTACTCTGCTCTGTTCTACTCTGCTCTGATCAACTCATCTCTGATCTGTTCTACTCTACTCTGTTCTACTCTGCTCTACTCTGCTCTGCTCTACTCTGCTCTACTCTGCTCTACTCTGTTCTACACTGCTCTGTTCTACTCTGCTCTGCTCTAATCTGCTCTGGTCTTCTCTGCTCTGTTAAACTCTACCCTGCTCTGCTCTGTTCTACTCTACTCTGTTCTGTTCTACTCTACTCTGTTCTGCTCTACTCTACTCTGTTTTGTTCTCCTCTGTTCTTCTTTGTTCTGTTCTGCTCTAAACTATTCTGCTCTGCCCTGCTCCGTTCTGCTCTGCTCTACTGTACTCTGCTCTGGTCTACTGTACTCTGCTCTGTTCTGCTCTACTCTGCTCTGTTCTACTCTACTCTGTTCTACACTGCTCTGTTCTACTCTGTTCTGCTCTGCTCTACTCTGATCTACTCTGCTCTGTTCTCCTCTGCTCTGTTATATTCTACTCTGCTCTACTCTACTCTTCTCTTCTCTGTTCTACTCTGTTCTACTCTGTTCTGCTCTACTCTGTTCTACTTTGCTCTGCTCTGCTCTAATCTTCTCTGCTCTGCTCTACTCTGCTCTGTTCTCCTCTGCTCTGTTATACTCTACTCTGCTCTGCTCTACTCTGCTCTACTTTGCTCTGATCTACTTTGCTCTGATCTGCTGTACTCTGCTCTGTTCTACTCTGCTCTGCTCTGTTCTACTCTGCTCTACTTTAGTCTACTCTGCTCTGTTCTACTCTGCTCTACTCTGCTCTGCTCTGTTCTACTCTGCTCTGTTCTACTCTAATCTGCTCTACTCTGCTCTGTTCTACTCTGTTCTGCTCTACTCTGCTCTGCTCTACTCTACTCTTTTAAACTCTGCTCTGCTCTACTCTACTCTGTTCTACACTGCTCTGTCCTACTCTGCTCTGTTCTGCTCTGTTCTACTTGGCTCTGTTCTACTCTAATCTACTCTGTTCTGCTCTGATCTGCTCTGTTCTACTATGTTCTATTCTACTCTGCTCTGATCAACTCATCTCTGATCTGTTCTACTCTACTCTACTCTACTCTGCTCTGCTCTGCTCTGCTCTGCTTTACTCTGATCTAATCTACTCTGTTCTACTCTGCTCTGTTCTACTCTACTCTGTTCTACTCTGTTCTGTTCTACTCTGCTCTACTCTAATATGTTCTGCTCTGCTCTGTTTTGTTCTCCTCTGTTCTTCTTTGTTCTGTTCTGCTCTAATCTCTTCTGCTCTGCCCTGCTCCGTTCTGCTCTACTCTGCTCTACTGTACTCTGCTCTGGTCTACTGTACTCTGCTCTGTTCTACTCTACTCTGTTCTACACTGCTCTGTTCTACTCTACTCTGCTCTGCTCTAATCTGCTCTGTTCTGCTCTACTCTACTCTACTCTACTCTGCTCTGTTCTACTCTACTCTGTTCTACACTGCTCTGTTCTACTCTACTCTGCTCTGCTCTAATCTGCTATGTTCTACTCTGCTCTACTCTGCTCTACTCTACTCTGCTCTGTGCTGCTCTGCTCTGTTCTACACTGCTCTGTTCTACTCTGCTCTGTTCTCCTCTGCTCTGTTATACTCTACTCTGCTCTAATCTGCTCTACTTTGCTCTGCTCTATTTTGCTCTGTTCTCCTCTAATCCGCTCTACTCCAATCTGTTCTACTCTGCTCTGCTCTGTTCTACTCTGCTCTGTTCTACTCTGCTCTGTTCTACTCTGCTCTGTTCTACTCTGCTCTGTTCTACTCTGCTCTGTTCTCCTCTAATCCGCTCTACTCTGCTCTGTTCTACTCTGCTCTGCTCTGTTCTACTCTGCTCTGTTCTACTCTGCTCTGTTCTACTCTGCTCTACTCTGCTCTGTTCTACTCTGCTCTACTCTACTCTACTCTACTCTACTCTGTTCTACTCTGCTCTGTTCTACTCGGCTCTGTTCTACTCTAATCTACTCTGTTCTGCTCTGATCTGCTCTGTTCTACTATGTTCTATTCTACTCTGCTCTGTTCTACTCTGATCTACTCTGCTCTGTTCTCCTCTGCTCTGTTATATTCTACTCTGCTCTGTTCTACTCCGCTCTGTTCTACTCTGGTCCGTTCTACTCTGATCTACTCTGCTCTGTTCTACTCTACTCTGTTCTACTCTACTCTGCTCTACTCTACTCTACTCTTTTAAACTCTGCTCTGCTCTACTCTACTCTGTTCTACACTGCTCTGTCCTACTCTGCTCTGTTCTACTCTGCTCTGTTCTACTCGGCTCTGTTCTACTCTAATCTACTCTGTTCTGCTCTGATCTGCTCTGTTCTACTCTGTTCTATTCTACTCTGCTCTGATCAACTCATCTCTGATCTACTCTGCTCTACTCTACTCTACTCTGCTCTGCTCTGCTCTGCTCTACTCTCTACTCTACTCTGCTCTACTCTGCTCTACTCTGCTCTACTCTGATATAATCTACTCTGTTCTACTCTGCTCTGTTCTACTCTGCTCTGTTCTAATCTGCTCTGTTCTTCTCTGCTCTGTTAAACTCTACCCTGCTCTGCTCTGTTCTACTCTACTCTGTTCTACTCTGTTCTGTTCTACTCTGCTCTACTCTAATCTGTTCTGCTCTGCTCTGTTTTGTTCTCCTCTGTTCTTCTTTGTTCTGTTCTGCTCTAATCTCTTCTGCTCTGCCCTGCTCCGTTCTGCTCTACTCTGCTCTACTGTACTCTGCTCTGGTCTACTGTACTCTGCTCTGTTCTACTCTACTCTGTTCTACACTGCTCTGTTCTACTCTGCTCTGTTCTACTCTACTCTGCTCTGCTCTAATCTGCTCTGTTCTGCTCTACTCTACTCTGCTCTGTTCTACTCTACTCTGTTCTACACTGCTCTGTTCTACTCTACTCTGCTCTGCTCTAATCTGCTATGTTCTACTCTGCTCTACTCTGCTCTACTCTACTCTGCTCTGTGCTGCTCTGCTCTGTTCTACACTGCTCTGTTCTACTCTGCTCTGTTATACTCTACTCTGCTCTAATCTGCTCTACTTTGCTCTGCTCTACTTTGCTCTGTTCTCCTCTAATCCGCTCTACTCCAATCTGTTCTACTCTGCTCTGCTCTGTTCTACTCTGCTCTGTTCTACTCTGCTCTGTTCTACTCTGCTCTACTCTGCTCTGTTCTACTCTGCTCTGTTCTCCTCTAATCCGCTCTACTCTGCTCTGCTCTGTTCTACTCTGCTCTGTTCTACTCTGCTCTACTCTGCTCTACTCTACTCTGTTCTACACTGCTCTGTTCTACTCTGCTCTGTTCTACTCTACTCTGCTCTGCTCTAATCTGCTCTGTTCTGCTCTACTCTACTCTACTCTGTTCTACTCTACTCTGTTCTACACTGCTCTGTTCTACTCTACTCTGCTCTGCTCTAATCTGCTATGTTCTACTCTGCTCTACTCTGCTCTACTCTACTCTACTCTGCTCTGCGCTGCTCTGCTCTGTTCTACTCTGCTCTGCTCTGTTCTACTCTACTCTACTCTGCTCTGCTCTGCTCTGCTCTACTCTGCTCTACTCTGTTCTCCTCTGTTCTGCTCTACTCTGATCTACTCTGCTCTGTTCTCCTCTGCTCTATTATATTCTACTCTGCTCTACTCTACTCTGTTCTACTCTGCTCTGTTCTACTCTGCTCTGTTCTACTCTACTCTGCTCTACTCTACTCTACTCTACTCTACTCTATTCTGCTCTACTCTACTCTACTCTGCTCTGTTCTACTCTGCTCTACTCTGCTCTGCTCTGTTCTACTCTGTTCTGCTCTGCTCTGCTCTGTTATATTCTACTCTGCTCTATTCTACTCTGTTCTACTCTACTCTGCTCTGCTCTACTCTACTCTTTTATACTCTGGTCTGCTCTACTCTGCTCTGTTCTACTCTACTCTGTTCTACACTGCTCTGTTCTACTCTGCTCTGCTCTAATCTGCTCTGTTCTACTCTGATCTACTCATCTCTGATCTGTTCTACTCTATTCTACTCTGCTCTACTCTGCTCTACTCTGCTCTGCGCAGCTCTACTCTGTTCTGCTCTACTCTGCGCTGTTCTACTCTACTCTGTTCTACACTGCTCTGTTCTACTCTGCTCTGTTCTACTCTGCTCTGTTATACTCTACTCTGCTCTAATCTGCTCTGTTCTACTCGGCTCTGTTCTACTCTGTTCTGCTCTGATCTGCTCTGTTCTACTCTGTTCTATTCTACTCTGCTCTGTTCTACTCTGATCTACTCTGCTCTGTTCTCCTCTGCTCTGTTATATTCTACTCTGCTCTGTTCTACTCTACACTGTTCTACTCTACTCTGTTCTACTCTACTCTGCTCTACTCTACTCTACTCTTTTAAACTCTGCTCTGCTCTACTCTACTCTGTTCTACACTGCTCTGTCCTACTCTGCTCTGTTCTACTCGGCTCTGTTCTACTCTAATCTACTCTGTTCTGCTCTGTTCTACTCTGTTCTATTCTACTCTGCTCTGATCAACTCATCTCTGATCTGTTCTACTCTACTCTACTCTACTCTACTCTGCTCTGCTCTGCTCTGCTCTGCTCTGCTCTACTCTACTCTGATATAATCTACTCTGTTCTACTCTGCTCTGTTCTAATCTGCTCTGTTCTTCTCTGCTCTGTTAAACTCTACCCTGCTCTGCTCTGTTCTACTCTACTCTGTTCTACTCTGTTCTGTTCTACTCTGCTCTACTCTAATCTGTTCTGCTCTGTTCTGCTCTGTTTTGTTCTCCTCTGTTCTTCTTTGTTCTGTTCTGCTCTAATCTCTTCTGCTCTGCCCTGCTCCGTTCTGCTCTACTCTGCTCTACTGTACTCTGCTCTGGTCTACTGTACTCTGCTCTGTTCTACTCTACTCTGTTCTACACTGCTCTGTTCTACTCTGCTCTGTTCTACTCTACTCTGCTCTGCTCTGTTCTGCTCTACTCTACTCTACTCTTCTCTGTTCTACTCTACTCTGCTCTGCTCTAATCTGCTATGTTCTACTCTGCTCTACTCTACTCTGCTCTGTGCTGCTCTGCTCTGTTCTACACTGCTCTGTTCTACTCTGCTCTGTTCTACTCTGCTCTGTTCTCCTCTGCTCTGTTCTGCTCTAATCTGCTCTACTTTGCTCTGCTCTACTTTGCTCTGTTCTCCTCTAATCCGCTCTACTCCAATCTGTTCTACTCTGCTCTGCTCTGTTCTACTCTGCTCTGTTCTACTCTGCTCTGTTCTACTCTGCTCTACTCTGCTCTGTTCTACTCTGCTCTGTTCTCCTCTAATCCGCTCTACTCTGCTCTGCTCTGTTCTACTCTGCTCTGTTGTACTCTGCTCTGTTCTACTCTGCTCTACTCTGCTCTGTTCTACTCTACTCTGTTCTACACTGCTCTGTTCTACTCTACTCTGTTCTACTCTACTCTGCTCTGCTCTAATCTGCTCTGTTCTGCTCTACTCTACTCTGTTCTACTCTACTCTGTTCTACACTGCTCTGTTCTACTCTACTCTGCTCTGCTCTAATCTGCTATGTTCTACTCTGCTCTACTCTGCTCTACTCTACTCTACTCTGCGCTGCGCTGCTCTGTTCTACTCTGCTCTGCTCTGTTCTACTCTACTCTACTCTGCTCTGCTCTGCTCTGCTCTGCTCTGCTCTACTCTGCTCTACTCTGTTCTCCTCTGTTCTGCTCTACTCTGATCTACTCTGATCTACTCTGCTCTGTTCTCCTCTGCTCTATTATATTCTACTCTGCTCTACTCTACTCTGTTCTACTCTGCTCTGTTCTACTCTGCTCTGTTCTACTCTACTCTGCTCTGCTCTACTCTACTCTATTCTACTCTGCTCTACTCTACTCTACTCTGCTCTGTTCTACTCTGCTCTACTCTGCTCTGCTCTGTTCTACTCTGTTCTGCTCTGCTCTGTTATATTCTACTCTGCTCTATTCTACTCTGCTCTATTCTGTTCTACTCTACTCTGCTCTGCTCTACTCTACTCTTTTATACTCTGGTCTGCTCTACTCTGCTCTGTTCTACTCTACTCTGTTCTACACTGCTCTGTTCTACTCTGCTCTGCTCTAATCTGCTCTGTTCTACTCTGCTCTGATCTACTCATCTCTGATCTGTTCTACTCTATTCTACTCTGCTCTACTCTGCTCTACTCTGCTCTGCGCAGCTCTACTCTGTTCTGCTCTACTCTGCGCTGTTCTACTCTACTCTGTTCTACACTGCTCTGTTCTACTCTGCTCTCTTCTACTCTGCTCTGTTATACTCTACTCTGCTCTAATCTGCTCTACTTTGCTCTGCTCTGTTCTCCTCTAATCCGCTCTACTCCGATCTGTTCTACTCTGCTCTGCTCCGTTCTACTCTGCTCTGTTTTACTCTGCTCTACTTTACTCTACTCTGCTCTGCTCTACTCTGCTCTGCGCAGCTCTACTCTGTTCTGCTCTACTCTGCGCTGTTCTACTCTACTCTGTTCTACACTGCTCTGTTCTACTCTGCTCTGTTCTACTCTGCTCTGTTCTACTCTGCTCTGTTATACTCTGCTCTGTTATACTCTGCTCTGTTATACTCTGCTCTGCGCTGCTCTGCTCTGTTCTACACTGCTCTGTTCTACTCTGCTCTGTTCTACTCTGCTCTGTTATACTCTACTTTGCTCTGCTCTGTTCTCCTCTAATCCGCTCTACTCCGATCTGTTCTACTATGCTCTGCTCCGTTCTACTCTGCTCTGTTCTACTCTGCTCTACTTTACTCTGCTCTGCTCTGTTCTACTCTGCTCTGTTCTACTCTGCTCTACTCTGCTCTGTTCTACTCTGTTCTGCTCTGTTCTACTCTACTCTGCTGTGCTCTGCTCTACTCTGCTCTACTCTGTTCTCCTCTGTTCTGCTCTACTCTGATCTACTCTGCTCTGTTCTCCTCTGCTCTATTATATTCTATTCTACTCTACTCTACTCTACTCTACTCTGCTCTACTCTGATCTACTCTGCGCTGTTCTACTCTGCTCTGTTCTACTCTGCTCTGTTCTACTCTGCTCTGTTCTACTCTGCTCTGTTCTACTCTGCTCTGTTCTACTCTGCTCTACTCTGCTCTGTTCTACTCTGCTCTACTTTACTCTACTCTGCTCTGTTCTACTCTGCTCTGTTCTGCTCTGCTCTACTCTGCTCTGTTCTACTCTGCTCTGCTCTGCTCTACTCTACTCTGCTCTGCTCTGCTCTGTTCTCCTCTGCTCTATTATATTCTATTCTGCTCTACTCTACTCTGTTCTACTCTGCTCTGTTCTACTCTGTTCTACTCTACTCTACTCTACTCTGGTCTGCTCTACTCTCTCTCTGCTCTACTCTACTCTGCTCTGATCTACTCTGCGCTGTTCTCCTCTGCTTTGTTCTACTCTGCTCTGTTCTACTCTGCTCTGTTCTACTCTGCTCTGCTCTGCCCTCCTCTGCTCTGCTCTACTCTGCTCTACTCTGCTCTACTCTGCTCTGCTCTACTCTACTCTGCTCTGTTCTCCTCTGCTCTGTTATACTCTACTCTGCTCTGCTCTACTCTGCTCTGCTCTACCTTGCTCTGCTCTACTTTGCTCTGCTCTGTTCTCCTCTCCTCTGCTCTGCTCTGTTCTACTCTGCTCTGTTCTAATCTGCTCTACTTTGCTCTGCTCTGTTCTACTCTGTTCTACTCTGCTCTGTTCTACTCTAATCTGCTCTACTCTACTCTTTTATACTCTGGTCTGCTCTACTCTGCTCTGTTCTACTCTACTCTGTTCTACACTGCTCTGTTCTACTCTGCTCTGATCTACTCATCTCTGATCTGTTCTACTCTATTCTACTCTGCTCTGCGCTGCTCTACTCTGTTCTGCTCTACTCTGCTCTGTTCTACTCTACTCTGTTCTACACTGCTCTGTTCTACTCTACTATACTCTACTCTGCGCTGCTCTGCTCTGTTCTACACTGCTCTGTTCTGCTCTGCTCTGTTCTACTCTGCTCTGTTATACTCTACTCTGCTCTAATCTGCTCTACTTTGCTCTGCTCTGTTCTCCTCTAATCCGCTCTACTCCGATCTGTTCTACTCTTCTCTGCTCTGTTCTACTCTGCTCTGTTCTACTCTGCTCTACTTTACTCTACTCTGCTCTGTTCTACTCTGCTCTGTTCTACTCTGCTCTACTCTGCTCTGTTCTACTCTGCTCTGCTCTGTTCTACTCTACTCTGCTTTGCTTTGCTCTGCTCTACTCTGCTCTACTCTGTTCTCCTCTGTTCTGCTCTACTCTGATCTACTCTGATCTACTCTCCTCTGCTCTATTATATTCTATTCTGCTCTACTCTGCTCTGTTCTACTCTGTTCTACTCTACTCTACTCTACTCTACTCTGGTCTGCTCTACTCTGCTCTACTCTACTCTACTCTGCTCTGATCTACTCTGCGCTGTTCTCCTCTGCTCTGTTCTCCTCTGCTCTACTCTGCTCTGCTCTACTCTGCTCTGCTCTACTTTGCTCTGCTCTACTTTGCTCTGCTCTGCTCTGTTCTCCTTTCCTCTGCTCTACTCTACTCTGCTCTGCTCTGTTCTACTCTGCTCTACTTTACTCTACTCTGCTCTGTTCTGCTCTGTTCTAATCTGCTCTACTTTGCTCTGCTCTGTGCTACTCTGTTCTACTCTGCTCTGTTCTACTCTAATCTGCTCTGCCCTGTTCTACTCTGTTCTGCCCTGCTCTACTCTGATCTACTCTGCTCTGTTCTCCTCTGCTCTGTTATATTCTACTCTGCTCTGCTCTGTTCTACTCTGCTCCGTTCTACTCTGCTCTGCTCTGTTCTACTCTACTCTGTTCTCCTCTGCTCTATTATATTCTATTCTGCTCTACTCTACTCTGTTCTACTCTGCTCTGCTCTACTCTACTCTACTCTACTCTGGTCTGCTCTGCTCTACTCTACTCTACTCTACTCTGCTCTGATCTACTCTGCGCTGTTCTCCTCTGCTTTGTTCTACTCTGCTCTGTAATACTCTGCTCTGCTCTGCTCTGCCCTCCTCTGCTCTGCTCTGCTCTACTCTCCTCTGTCCTACTCTGCTCTACTCTGCTCTGCTCTGCTCTACTCTGCTCTGCTCTGTTGTCCTCTGCTCTGTTATACTCTATTCTGCTCTACTCTGCTCTACTCTGCTCTACTCTGCTCTGCTCTGCGCTGCTCTACTCTGTTCTACTCTACTCTACTCCAATCTGCTCTGCTCTACTCTACTCTGATCTGCTCTACTCTGATCTGCTCTACTCTGTTCTACTCTGCTCTCTTCTACTCTGCTCTGTTCTACTCTGCTCTGTTAAACTCTACCCTGCTCTGCTCTGTTCTACTCTACTCTGTTCTGTTCTACACTGCTCTACTCTTTTCTGCTCTGCTCTGCTCTGTTTTGTTCTACTCTGTTCTTCTTTGTTCTGTTTTGCTCTAATCTCTTCTGTTCTGCCCTGCTCTGTTCTGCTCTACTCTGCTCTACCGTGCTCTGCTCTGGTCTACTGTATTCTGCTCTGCTCTACTCTACTCTACTCTACTCTACTCTGCTCTGTTCTACTCTACTCTGCTCTACTCTGCTCTACTCTACTCTGCTCTGCACTGCTCTACTCTGTTCTACACTGCTCTGTTCTACTCTGCTCTGTTCTACTCTGCTCTGCTCTGCTCTGTTATACTCTACTCTGTTCTAATCTGCTCTACTTTGCTCTGCTCTCCTTTGCTCTGCTCTGCTCTGTTCTCCTCTAATCTGCTCTACTCTGCTCTGTTCTACTCTGCTCTACTCTGTTCTACTCTACTCTGCTCTGCTCTGCTTTGCTCTACTCTGTTATGCTCTGTTCTGCTCTACTCTGCTCTACTCTGTTCTACTCTACTCTGTTCTACTATGCTCTGTTCTACTATGCTCTGTTCTACTATGCTCTGTTCTACTCTGTTATTCTCTACCCTGCTCTGCTCTGATCTACTCTGTTATACTCTACTCTGTTATACTCTACCCTGTTCTGCTCTGCTCGACTCGACTTGACTCTGTTCTGCTCTGCTCTGTTTTGTTCTACTCTGTTCTTCTTTGTTCTGTTCTGCTCTAATCTGTTCTGTTCTGCTCTGCTCCGTTCTGCTCTCCTCTGCTTTACTGTGCTCTGCTCTACTCTACTCTACTCTACTCTACTCTGCTCTGTTCTACTCTGCTCTGCTCTGTGCTACTCTGTTCTGCTCTACTCTGCTCTACTCTGCTCTGTTCTACTCTACTCTGCTCTGCTCTAATCTGCTCTGTTCTACTCTGTTCTGTTCTACTCTGCTCTGATCTACTTATCTCTGATCTGTTCTACTCTACTCTGTTCTACTCTGTTCTGTTCTGTTCTGTTCTGTTCTAATCTGTTATTCTTTGTTCTGTTCTGCTCCAATCTGTTCTGTTCTATTCTGTTCTGTTCTGTTCTTTCTGTTCTGCTCCAATCTGTTCTGTTCTGCTCTATTCTGTTCTGTTCTGTTCTTCTCTGTTCTGTTCTGCACTGTTCTGTTCTGCTCTGTTCTGCTTTACTGTGTTCTATTCGGTTCTGTTCTGTTCTGATCTACTCTGTTCTGTTCTGATATAGTCTGTTCTGCTCTGTTCTGCTCTGTTCTGTTCTGCTCTGTTCTGTTCTACTCTGTGATTCTTTGTTCTGTTCTGCTCTGTTCTTCTTTGATCTGCTCTGCTCTGTTCTTCTTTGATCTGCTCTGCTCTGTTCTTCTTTGATCTGCTCTGCTCTGTTCTTCTCTATTCTGCTCTGCTCTTCTCTATTCTGTTTTTCTCTATTCTGTTCTGTTCTGCTCTGTTCTCTTCTGCTCTGTTCTCTTCTGTTCTGTTCTCTTCTGTTCTGTTCTCTTCTGTTCTGTTCTCTTCTGTTCTGTTTTTTTCTTCTCTGTTCTGTTGAAGTTACAATAACAGTCTCCTGACAGCACTGTTTTCTCATCACACTGGATCATGCATACAAAGTTACATACTCTCCTCTCTACAGTTACATTCTCCCCCCCCCCCCTTTATACAACATCAGAAACAGAGGGGACCCACTCAACATTGAGAAACTGAACCACAACTGTAATCCACACCTCGATCCTGTGGACGGACGGACGGACGGACGGGCGGGCGGGCAGGTAGGTAGGTAGGTAGGTAGGTAGGTAGGTAGGTAGGTAGGTAGGTAGGTAGGTAGGTAGGTAGGTGAGGGACAGACAGGTGTTGTCATCAGCTAGAGGTGTGAGAGAGGACCATCCTGATGACTGATCAGTAAAGATCACCTGGCTGGCTGACTGACTGGCTGGCTGGCTGACTTGCTGATTGGCTGGCTGACTGACTGGCCGGCTGGATAATTGACTGGATAACTGGCTGACTGGCTAACTGACGGACTGACTGACTGACTGACTGAGTGGCTGGCTGACTGACTGAGTGGCCGGCTGGCTGACTGGCTGACTGTCTTACTGACTGGCTGACTGGCTGACTGGCTGAGTGGCTGGCTGACTGGCTAACTGACTAGCTGACTGACTGAGTGGCTGGCTAACTGACTGGCTGACTGACTAACTAACTGACGGACTGACTGAGTGGCTGGCTGACTGACCTAACTAGGCCTGTGCCAGCTGAATGGAAGGCTTTAACTAGGCCTGTGCCAGCTGAATGGAAGGCCTTAACTAGGCCTGTGCCAGCTGAATGGAAGGCCCTAACTAGGCCTGTGCCAGCTGAATGGAAGGCCCTAACTAGGCCTGTGCCAGCTAAACGAAAGGCCCTAACTAGGCCTGTGCCAGCTGAATGGAAGGCCCTAACTAGGCCTGTGCCAGCTGAATGGAAGGCCCTAACTAGGCCTGTGCAGCTGCATGGAAGGCCCTAACTAGGCCTGTGCCAGCTGAATGGAAGGCCCTAACTAGGCCTGTGCCCGCTGAATGGAAGGCCCTAACTAGGCCTGTGCCCGCTGAATGGAAGGCCCTAACTAGGCCTGTGCCAGCTGAATGGAAGGCCCTAACTAGGCCTGTGCCAGCTGAATGGAAGGCCCTACCCAAATGGCTCCGGAGAAGAAGGCAGACGTTTTACGTGTCCCCAACCGATTGTGTTTTTTGTTGGTTTATAACATATTTTGTACATAATGTTGCTGCTACCGTCTCTTATGACCGAAAATAACTTGTGGACTTAAGGACTGCAATTACTCACCACAGACTGGCAGAATCCTTTTTCCCTTTAACGAGTATGACGAGCCCGACGCGAATGATATAGTGCTCTCCCAGGAACAGGCCCAGATCCCCGTGATTTGCATGAGAATTCTGAGAATTCGTAGGCGATCGAATAAACCCCAACTTCCTTCCATTCTGCTAGCAAACGTGCAATCTTTGGACAATAAAATAGATGACCTATGCGGAAGATTAAACTACCAACAGGACATTCAAAACTGTAATATCTTGTGCTTCATCGTGGCTGAATGACACCATCAACATACAGCTGGCTGGTTATACGCTGTATCGGCAGGATAGAACAGCGGTGTATGGTAAGACAAGGGGCAGCAGACTAATGCTTATATGTCAACAACAGCTGGTGCACGATATCTGAGGAAGTGTCGAGGTTTTGCTCGCCTGAGGTAGAGTATCTCATGATAAGCTGTAGACCACACTATTTACCTAGAGAGTTTTTGTTAAAGGAATTCAATTGCTCTATGTTTTATCACCCAATTAAAATTAAACACTCTGTCAATTCATAAGGATTTGTAAGACCCTTATTCTATAGTAATGGACAGAGCCCAGTCTTAAAGTCAATCAGCAGAGTTTATTCACGAGAGTACTGAATACGATACAGTTTACCACAGGTTATAAACTGAAAATGACGTCATTAGTTTCAACTCCAACCCGTGCCATCTGCGTTCCAGTACAAAGGCTGTATCTCAAGCCTTCCCACATCCGTCTCCCTACCAATTTAATATCATTTACGAGCCAAGGTTTTCTCGTGTCGATAAGCATTCTAGCCAGTCTGAAGATATCGTTCATTCATTTGTACCAAGGAACAGACAGTCATTGTTCTAATCCTTGATTAATTCACACACATTATATTCAGTACTAAAATTCATACATATACAGTAACATAATAGTATTCTGATTAGTACATATACAGTAACATAGTATTATTCTGATTAGTACATATACAGTAACATAGTATTCTGATTAGTACATATACAGTAACATAATAGTATTCTGATTAGTACATATACAGTAACATAGTATTCTGATTAGTACATATACAGTAACATAGTATTCTGATTAGTACATATACAGTAACATAATATTCTGATTAGTACATATACAGTAACATAATATTATTCTGATTAGTACATATACAGTAACATAGTATTCTGATTAGTACATATACAGTAACATAGTATTCTGATTAGTACATATACAGTAACATAGTATTCTGATTAGTACATATACAGTAACATAATAGTATTCTGATTAGTACATATACAGTAACATAATAGTATTCTGATTAGTACATATACAGTAACATAATAGTATTCTGATTAGTACATATACAGTAACATAATAGTATTCTGATTAGTACATATACAGTAACATAATAGTATTCTGATTAGTACATATACACTAACATAATAGTATTCTGATTAGTACATATACAGTAACATAATAGTATTCTGATTAGTACATATACAGTAACATA
The DNA here is from genome assembly GCF_021184085.1 of Oncorhynchus gorbuscha. Classification (NCBI taxonomy): domain Eukaryota; kingdom Metazoa; phylum Chordata; class Actinopteri; order Salmoniformes; family Salmonidae; genus Oncorhynchus; species Oncorhynchus gorbuscha. The sequence continues at coordinate 100,504,420 of NC_060185.1, read as the reverse complement.
GTATTCTGATTAGTACATATACAGTAATATAATAGTATTCTGATTAGTACATATACAGTAACATAATTAGTCATCATTGATCAAAATTCCCTTAACAGTTTTCATCTGTATTTTTCGGAGCTGTTTATATACCACCAAGACAGCATTGAATGAGCTGTACTCAGCCATAAGCAACAAGAAAACGCTCAACAAGAGGTAGTGCTCCTAGGAAACGGGAACTTTAATGCAGGGAAACTTAAACCAGTTTTACCAAATTTCTATCAGCATGTTAAATATGTAACCAGAGAGAAAAAAAACTCTGGACCACCTTAACTCCACACACAGAGACGCGTACAAAGCTCTCCCTCAACCTCCATTTGGCAAATCTGACCATAATTCCTCTTGATTCCTGTTTACAATCTAAAATTAAAGCAGGAATCACCAGTGATCAATAATAAAGTGGCCAGATGAAGCAGATGCTAAACTACAGGACTGATTTGCACAGACTGGAACATGTTCTGGGACTCCTCCAATGACATTGAGGAATACACCACATCAGTCACTGGCTTCATCAATAAGTGCATCGATGATGTCACCCCTACAGTAACCGTACGTACATACCCCAACCAGAAGCCATGGATTACAGGCAACATCCGCACTGAGCTAAAGGCTGCCGCTTTCAAGGAACGGGACTCTAACCCGGAAGCTTATGAGAAATCCCGCTATGCCCACCGACGAACCATCAAACAGGCAAAGCTTCAATACAGGACTAAGATCGAATCGCCAAAAGCTGCCCAGTGACACAAGCCTACCAGATGAGCTAAACTATTTCTATGTTCGCTTCGAGGCAAATAACACTGGACCATGCATGATAGCACCAACTGTTCCAGAAGATTGTGTGATCAATCTCTATTTTTTATATAAATATATATGTTTTACATTTATTTTACCTTTATTTAGCTTGGCAAGTCAGTTAAAAGAACAAATTCTTATTTTCAATGACGACCTAGGAACAGTGGGTTAACTGCCTTATTCAGGGGCAGAACGGCTGACTTGTACCTTGTCAGCTCAGGGATTCTATCTTGCAAACTTTCGGTTACTAGTCCAATGCTCTAACCACTAGGTTACCTGCCGCCCCACACTGCCCTTTCCCACCTGGACAAAAGGAACACCTATGTGAGTATGTTATTCATTGACTACAGCTCAGCGTTCAACACCATAGTGCCCTCAAAGCTCATCACTAAGCTAAGAACCCTGGGACTAAACACCTCGCTCTGCAACTGGATCCTGGACTTACTGATGGGCCACCCCCAGGTGGTAAGGGTAGGCAACAACACATCTGCCACGCTGATCCTCAACACTGGGCCCCCCCCGGGGTGCGTGCTCAGTCCCCTCCTGTACTCCCTGTTCACTCATGACTGCACGGCCAGGCACGACTCCAACACCATCATTAAGTTTGCCGATGACACATCAGTGTGAGAACTTCAAGTTCCTTGGTGTCCACATCACCAACAAACTAACATGGTTCAAGCACACCAAGACAGTTGTGAAGAGGGCACGGCAAAACCTATTCTCCCTCAGGAGACTGAAAAGATTTGGCACGGGTCCCCAGATCCTCTAAAGGTTCTACAGCTGCCCCATCGAGAGTACTGGTTGCATCACAGCCTGGTATGGCAACTGCTCGGCCTCTGACGGCAAGGCACTACAGAGGGTAGTGCGAACAGCCCAGTACATCACTGGGGCCAAGCTTCCTGCCATCCAGGACCTCTATACCAGGCGGTGTCAGAGGGAGGCCCTAAATATGTCCAAAGACTCCAGCCACCCTAGTCATAGACTGTTCTCTCTGCTACCGCACAGCAAGCAGTACCGGAGTGCCAAGTCTAGGTCCAAAAGGCTTCTCAACAGCTTCTATCCCCCCAAGCCATAAGACTGCTGAACAGCTAATCATATGGCCACCAGACTATCTACATTGATATAAGACTCCATAAGACTCCTGAACATCTAATCAAACAGCTACCCAAACTATTCGCGTTGCCTCCCCCTCCTCGTTTACACCGCTGCTACTCTCTGTTGTTATCATCTGCAGTCACTTTAATAACTCTACTTACATGAACATATTACCTCAACAGGTGCCCCCGCACATTGACTCTGTACCGGTACCCCTTGTATATAGCCTCCACATTGACTCTGTACTGGTACCCCCTGTATATTGCCTCCACATTGACTCTGTACTGGTACCCCCTGTATATAGCCTCCACATTGACTCTGTACTGGTACCCCCTGTATATAGCCTCCACATTGACTCTGTGACTCCACATTGACTCTGTACTGGTACCCCCTGTATATTGCCTCCACATTGACTCTGTACTGGTACCCCCTGTATATAGCCTCCACATTGACTCTGTACTGGTACCCCCTGTATATAGCCTCCACATTGACTCTGTACAGGTACCCCCTGTATATAGCCTCCACATTGACTCTGTACTGGTACCCCCTGTATATTTCCACATTGACTTTACTGGTATTTATAGCCTCATTGACTCTGTACTGGTACCCCCTGTATATAGCCTCCACATTGACTCTGTACAGGTACCCCCTGTATATAGCCTCCACATTGACTCTGTACTGGTACCCCCTGTATATTTACATTTTACATTTAAGTCATTTAGCAGACGCTCTTATCCAGAGCGACTTACAAATTGCCTCCACATTGACTCTGTACTGGTACCCCCTGTATATAGTCTCCACATTGACTCTGTACTGAAATACCCTGTATATAGCCTCCACATTGACTCTGTACAAGTACCTCCTGTATATAGCCTCCACATTGACTCTGTACAAGTACCCCCTGTATATAGTCTCCACATTGACTCTGTACTGGTACCCCCTGTATATAGTCTCCACATTGACTCTGTACCGTAATACCCTGTATATAGTCTCCACATTGACTCTGTACCGTAATACCCTGTATATAGCCTCCACATTGACTCTGTACCGGTACCCCCTGTATATAGTCTCCACACTGACTCTGTACAAGTACCTCCTGTATATAGCGCCACTATTGTTATTTTTCTGCTGCTCTTTAATTACTTGTTACTTTTATTTCTTCTTCTTATCCATATTTTTTTAAACTGCATGGTTGGATAGGGGCTCGTAAGTCAGCATTTCACTGTAAGGTCTACTACACCTGTTGTATTCAGCATTTCACTGTAAGGTCTACTACACCTGTTGTATTCAGCATTTCACTGTGAGGTCTACTACACCTGTTGTATTCAACATTTCACTGTGAGGTCTACTACACCTGTTGTATTCAGCATTTCACTGTGAGGTCTACTACACCTGTTGTATTCAGCATTTCACTGTGAGGTCTACTACACCTGTTGTATTCAGCATTTCACTGTGAGGTCTACTACACCTGTTGTATTCAGCATTTCACTGTGAGGTCTACTACACCTGTTGTATTCGGCCCATGTGACGAAGTAAATTATATTTTATTTGATCTAGGCCTGTCCCTAAAACCCTATTTCCTTTATAGTTCACTACTTTAGACCAGGGCCCAGAGGGTAGGTCACTGCTTTAGACCAGGGCCCAGAGGGTAGGTCACTACTTTAGACCAGGGCCCAGAGGGTAGGTCACTGCTTTAGACCAGGGCCCAGAGGGTAGGTCACTACTTTAGACCAGGGCCCAGAGGGTAGGTCACTGCTTTAGACCAGGGCCCAGAGGGTAGGTCACTACTTTAGACCAGGGCCCAGAGGGTAGGTCACTACTTTAGACCAGGGCCCAGAGGGTAGGTCACTGCTTTAGACCAGGGCCCAGAGGGTAGGTCACTACTTTAGACCAGGGCCCAGAGGGTAGGTCACTGCTTTAGACCAGGGCCCAGAGGGTAGGTCACTACTTTAGACCAGGGCCCAGAGGGGGCTACTTTAGACCAGGGCCCAGACTGCACTACTTTAGACCAGGGCCCAGAGGGGTAGTGCACTACTTTAGACCAGGGCCCAGAGGGTAGGTCACTACTTTAGACCAGGGCCCAGAGGGTAGTGCGCTACTTTAGACCAGGGCCCAGAGGGGTAGGGCACTACTTTAGACCAGGGCCCAGAGGGGTAGTGCACTACTTTAGACCAGGGCCCAGAGGGGTAGTGCACTACTTTAGACCAGGGCCCAGAGGGTAGGTCACTACTTTAGACCAGGGCCCAGAGGGTAGGTCACTACTTTAGACCAGGGCCCAGAGGGTAGTGCACTACTTTAGACCAGGGCCCAGAGGGTAGGTCACTATACTGTATAAGAATATGATGCCATTTGGGAGGTCCTTTCCTTGCAGAGTGTAGAACTCTGTGGATGATGCTCTTGACCTCCATCTCTCACCCATCTCTCTTTCTCTCTCTCAATTCAATTCAATTCAAGGGGCTTTATTGGCATGGGAAACATGTGTTAACATTGCCAAAGTAAGTGAGGTAGATAATATACAAAAGTGAAATAAACAATAAGAATTAACAGTAAACATGACACATACAGAAGTTTCAAAACAATAAAGACATTACAAATGTCATATTGTATATATACAGTGTTGTAACGATGTATAAATGGTTAAAGTACACAAGGGAAAATAAATAAGCATAAATATGGGTCTCTCTCTCTCCACCTACCTTTCTCTCTCTCTCTCTCTCGCTCTCTCTCTCTCTCTCCTCCTGTCTTTCTCTCTCTCTCCACCTATCTTTCTCTCTCTCTCTCCATCACTCTCTCCCTCTCCTCCTATCTCTCTCTCTCTCTGCCTATCTCTCTTTCTCTCTCTTTCTCTCTCTTCAGAGAATAACACGTGAGTAATTTGTTTAACAAATGTTGGATTTAGACGGTGTTCCTCCGTGCGTACGGCTCCTCTAGAGCTGGAGGGCTTCGTTGGTTAGAGGTTAAAAGAAAAGCAAACAGATTAATTAACACTATCTCTACACACTGAGACCAGCCGGCTGGGCTAACAGACCAAGGAAAGCAGGCGCTGAAATCTAACACCATTACCTAAATTCACATGCATCTGTCCATGTCTTCACCCCCCCACCCCTCCTCTTCCTCCCCTCCCCTCCGCCCCGGGACCCTAGCCCCAATGCAGCGTGGCCTTGAACACGGTCTTCGTTGTGTGTGTGTCAAGGCGGAGGGACCACCTGTGTGTCTGGAATACAATTACACAGAATCCAGTTCTGCAAATAACTCAGTGAGAAGATCATTTTCCTCCACGTGTCTCTCGCTAGACAAAAGGTAAAATAAGAACAGATGATATCATTTCATTCCTCTCATTCCCCTTCTTTCGCCCTCTTCTGGAATCAGGGATCTTTCTTTTTTCTTCACATGAAGAGGGTGAGATGACCTCTGTTGGGGGTCATGAAATTAACATAGCAGGAGACACTCCATACAGGTCTGTAAGTGTTAGAGGAGCAGGGGAACACGACTCAGACATCTGCAGGTTTGGGGTCCTCAGAGATAACTCTGAATGTTCTGTTCATCTCTCAGAAGAGGAGACAGATGCAGTTGGTCTAAAGGGTTAGTTACTCTGACTCCTATCAGATTATTATCAGGGTTAGTTAGGGTTACAGTGACTCCTATCAGACTATTGCCAGGGTTACTCTGACTCCTATCAGACTATTACCAGGGTTAGTTAGGGTTACACTGACTCCTGTCAGACTATTACCAGGGTTAGTTAGGGTTACAGTGACTCCTATCAGACTATTACCAGGGTTAGTTAGGGTTACAGTGACTCCTATCAGACTATTACCAGGGTTAGTTAGGGTTACACTGACTCCTGTCAGACTATTACCAGGGTTAGTTAGGGTTACAGTGACTCCTATCAGACTATTACCAGGGTTAGTTAGGGTTACAGTGACTCCTATCAGACTATTACCAGGGTTAGTTAGGGTTACACTGACTCCTGTCAGACTATTACCAGGGTTAGTTAGGGTTACTCTGACTCCTATCAGACTATTACCAGGGTTAGTTAGGATTACACTGACTCCTATCAGACTATTACCAGGGTTAGTTAGGGTTAAACTGACTCCTATCAGACTATTACCAGGGTTAGTTAGGGTTACACTGACTCCTATCAGACTATTACCAGGGTTAGTTACTCTGACTCCTATCAGACTATTACCAGGGTTAGTTACTCTGACTCCTATCAGATTATTACTAGGGTTAGTTAGGGTTATACTGACTCCTATCAGACTATTACCAGGGTTAGTTAGGGTTACACTGACTCCTATCAGACTATTACCAGGGTAAGTTAGGGTTACTCTGACTCCTATCAGACTATTACCAGGGTTAGTTAGGGTTACTCTGACTCCTATCAGACTATTACCAGGGTTAGTTAGGATTACACTGACTCCTATCAGACTATTACCAGGGTTAGTTAGGGTTACAGTGACTCCTATCAGACTATTACCAGGGTTAGTTAGGGTTACACTGACTCCTATCAGACTTTTACCAGGGTTAGTTACTCTGACTCCTATCAGACTATTACCAGGGTTAGTTAGGGTTACAGTGACTCCTATCAGACTATTACCAGGGTTAGTTAGGGTTATACTGACTCCTATCAGACTATTACCAGGGTTAGTTAGGGTTACACTGACTCCTATCAGACTATTACCAGGGTAAGTTAGGGTTACTCTGACTCCTATCAGACTATTACCAGGGTTAGTTAGGGTTACTCTGACTCCTATCAGACTATTACCAGGGTTAGTTAGGATTACACTGACTCCTATCAGACTATTACCAGGGTTAGTTAGGGTTACAGTGACTCCTATCAGACTATTACCAGGGTTAGTTACTCTGACTCCTATCAGACTATTACCAGGGTTAGTTAGGGTTACAGTGACTCCTATCAGATTATTACCAGGGTTAGTTACTCTGACTCCTATCAGACTATTACCAGGGTTAGTTAGGGTTATACTGACTCCTATCAGACTATTACCAGTGTTAGTTAGGGTTACTCTGACTCCTATCAGACTATTACCAGGGTTAGTTAGGGTTACAGTGACTCCTATCAGATTATTACCAGGGTTAGTTAGGGTTACACTGACTCTATCAGACTATTACCAGGGTTAGTTAGGGTTACAGTGACTCCTATCAGACTATTACCAGGGTTAGTTAGGGTTACAGTGACTCCTATCAGACTATTACCAGGGTTAGTTAGGGTTACAGTGACTCCTATCAGACTATTACCAGGGTTAGTTAGGGTTATACTGACTCCTATCAGACTATTACCAGGGTTAGTTAGGGTTACAGTGACTCCTATCAGACTATTACCAGTGTTAGTTAGGGTTACTCTGACTCCTATCAGACTATTACCAGGGTTAGTTAGGGTTACAGTGACTCCTATCAGATTATTACCAGGGTTAGTTAGGGTTACACTGACTCCTATCAGACTATTACCAGGGTTAGTTAGGGTTACAGTGACTCCTATCAGACTATTACCAGGGTTAGTTAGGGTTACAGTGACTCCTATCAGACTATTACCAGGGTTAGTTAGGGTTACAGTGACTCCTATCAGACTATTACCAGGGTTAGTTAGGGTTATACTGACTCCTATCAGACTATTACCAGGGTTAGTTAGGGTTACACTGACTCCTATCAGACTATTACCAGGGTTAGTTAGGGTTACAGTGACTCCTATCAGACTATTACCAGGGTTAGTTAGGGTTATACTGACTCCTATCAGACTATTACCAGGGTTAGTTAGGGTTATACTGACTCCTATCAGACTATTACCAGGGTTAGTTAGGGTTACACTGACTCCTATCAGACTATAACCAGGGTTACACTGACTCCTATCAGACTATTACCAGGGTTAGTTAGGGTTACACTGACTCCTATCAGACTATTACCAGGGTTAGTTAGGGTTAAACTGACTCCTATCAGACTATTACCAGGGTTAGTTAGGGTTACACTGACTCCTATCAGACTATTACCAGGGTTAGTTACTCTGACTCCTATCAGACTATTACCAGGGTTAGTTACTCTGACTCCTATCAGATTATTACTAGGGTTAGTTAGGGTTATACTGACTCCTATCAGACTATTACCAGGGTTAGTTAGGGTTACACTGACTCCTATCAGACTATTACCAGGGTAAGTTAGGGTTACTCTGACTCCTATCAGACTATTACCAGGGTTAGTTAGGGTTACTCTGACTCCTATCAGACTATTACCAGGGTTAGTTAGGGTTACACTGACTCCTATCAGACTATTACCAGGGTTAGTTAGGGTTACAGTGACTCCTATCAGACTATTACCAGGGTTAGTTAGGGTTACACTGACTCCTATCAGACTTTTACCAGGGTTAGTTACTCTGACTCCTATCAGACTATTACCAGGGTTAGTTAGGGTTACAGTGACTCCTATCAGATTATTACCAGGGTTAGTTACTCTGACTCCTATCAGACTATTACCAGGGTTAGTTAGGGTTATACTGACTCCTATCAGACTATTACCAGTGTTAGTTAGGGTTACTCTGACTCCTATCAGACTATTACCAGGGTTAGTTAGGGTTACAGTGACTCCTATCAGATTATTACCAGGGTTAGTTAGGGTTACACTGACTCCTATCAGACTATTACCAGGGTTAGTTAGGGTTACAGTGACTCCTATCAGACTATTACCAGGGTTAGTTAGGGTTACAGTGACTCCTATCAGACTATTACCAGGGTTAGTTAGGGTTACAGTGACTCCTATCAGACTATTACCAGGGTTAGTTAGGGTTATACTGACTCCTATCAGACTATTACCAGGGTTAGTTAGGGTTACACTGACTCCTATCAGACTATTACCAGGGTTAGTTAGGGTTACAGTGACTCCTATCAGACTATTACCAGGGTTAGTTAGGGTTATACTGACTCCTATCAGACAATTACCAGGGTTAGTTAGGGTTATACTGACTCCTATCAGACTATTACCAGGGTTAGTTAGGGTTACACTGACTCCTATCAGACTATAACCAGGGTTACACTGACTCCTATCAGACTATTACCAGGGTTAGTTAGGGTTACACTGACTCCTATCAGACTATAACCATGGTTAGTTAGGGTTACAGTGACTCCTATCAGATTATTACCAGGGTTAGTTACTCTGACTCCTATCAGACTATTACCAGGGTTAGTTAGGGTTATACTGACTCCTATCAGACTATTACCAGGGTTAGTTAGGGTTACACTGACTCCTATCAGACTATTACCAGGGTTAGTTAGGGTTACAGTGACTCCTATCAGACTATTACCAGGGTTAGTTAGGGTTATACTGACTCCTATCAGACTATTACCAGGGTTAGTTAGGGTTATACTGACTCCTATCAGACTATTACCAGGGTTAGTTAGGGTTACAGTGACTCCTATCAGATTATTACCAGGGTTAGTTACTCTGACTCCTATCAGACTATTACCAGGGTTAGTTAGGGTTACTCTGACTCCTATCAGACTATTACCAGGGTTAGTTAGGGTTACAGTGACTCCTATCAGACTATTACCAGGGTTAGTTAGGGTTACTCTGACTCCTATCAGACTATTACCAGGGTTAGTTAGGGTTACTCTGACTCCTATCAGACTATTACCAGGGTTAGTTAGGGTTACTCTGACTCCTATCAGACTATTACCAGGGTTAGTTAGGGTTACACTGACTCCTATCAGACTATTACCAGGGTTAGTTAGGGTTACACTGACTCCTATCAGACTATTGCCAGGGTTACTCTGACTCCTATCAGACTATTACCAGGGTTAGTTAGGATTACACTGACTCCTATCAGACTATTACCAGGGTTAGTTAGGGTTACAGTGACTCCTATCAGACTATTACCAGGGTTAGTTAGGGTTACTCTGACTCCTATCAGACTATTACCAGGGTTAGTTAGGATTACACTGACTCCTATCAGACTATTACCAGGGTTAGTTAGGGTTACAGTGACTCCTATCAGACTATTACCAGGGTTAGTTAGGGTTATACTGACTCCTATCAGACTATTACCAGGGTTAGTTAGGGTTACAGTGACTCCTATCAGATTATTACCAGGGTTAGTTAGGGTTACTCTGACTCCTATCAGACTATTACCAGGGTTAGTTAGGGTTACTCTGACTCCTATCAGACTATTACCAGGGTTAGTTAGGGTTACTCTGACTCCTATCAGACTATTACCAGGGTTAGTTAGGGTTACACTGACTCCTATCAGACTATTACCAGGGTTAGTTAGGGTTACACTGACTCCTATCAGACTATTGCCAGGGTTACACTGACTCCTATCAGACTATTACCAGGGTTAGTTACTCTGACTCCTATCAGACTATTACCAGGGTTAGTTACTCTGACTCCTATCAGACTATTACCAGGGTTAGTTAGGGTTACACTGACTCCTATCAGACTATTACCAGGGTTAGTTACTCTGACTCCTATCAGACTATTACCAGGGTTAGTTACTCTGACTCCTATCAGATTATTACTAGGGTTAGTTAGGGTTATACTGACTCCTATCAGACTATTACCAGGGTTAGTTAGGGTTACACTGACTCCTATCAGACTATTACCAGGGTAAGTTAGGGTTACTCTGACTCCTATCAGACTATTACCAGGGTTAGTTAGGGTTACTCTGACTCCTATCAGACTATTACCAGGGTTAGTTAGGATTACACTGACTCCTATCAGACTATTACCAGGGTTAGTTAGGATTACACTGACTCCTATCAGACTATTACCAGGGTTAGTTAGGGTTACAGTGACTCCTATCAGACTATTACCAGGGTTAGTTAGGGTTACACTGACTCCTATCAGACTTTTACCAGGGTTAGTTACTCTGACTCCTATCAGACTATTACCAGGGTTAGTTAGGGTTACAGTGACTCCTATCAGATTATTACCAGGGTTAGTTACTCTGACTCCTATCAGACTATTACCAGGGTTAGTTAGGGTTATACTGACTCCTATCAGACTATTACCAGTGTTAGTTAGGGTTACTCTGACTCCTATCAGACTATTACCAGGGTTAGTTAGGGTTACAGTGACTCCTATCAGACTATTACCAGGGTTAGTTAGGGTTACAGTGACTCCTATCAGACTATTACCAGGGTTAGTTAGGGTTACAGTGACTCCTATCAGACTATTACCAGGGTTAGTTAGGGTTATACTGACTCCTATCAGACTATTACCAGGGTTAGTTAGGGTTACACTGACTCGTATCAGACTATTACCAGGGTTAGTTAGGGTTACAGTGACTCCTATCAGACTATTACCAGTGTTAGTTAGGGTTATACTGACTCCTATCAGACTATTACCAGGGTTAGTTAGGGTTACACTGACTCCTATCAGACTATAACCAGTGTTACACTGACTCCTATCAGACTATTACCAGGGTTAGTTAGGGTTACACTGACTCCTATCAGACTATAACCATGGTTAGTTAGGGTTACAGTGACTCCTATCAGATTATTACCAGGGTTAGTTACTCTGACTCCTATCAGACTATTACCAGGGTTAGTTAGGGTTATACTGACTCCTATCAGACTATTACCAGGGTTAGTTAGGGTTACACTGACTCCTATCAGACTATAACCATGGTTAGTTAGGGTTACAGTGACTCCTATCAGATTATTACCAGGGTTAGTTACTCTGACTCCTATCAGACTATTACCAGGGTTAGTTAGGGTTACTCTGACTCCTATCAGACTATTACCAGGGTTAGTTAGGGTTACAGTGACTCCTATCAGACTATTACCAGGGTTAGTTAGGGTTACTCTGACTCCTATCAGACTATTACCAGGGTTAGTTAGGGTTACTCTGACTCCTATCAGACTATTACCAGGGTTAGTTAGGGTTACTCTGACTCCTATCAGACTATTACCAGGGTTAGTTAGGGTTACACTGACTCCTATCAGACTATTACCAGGGTTAGTTAGGGTTACACTGACTCCTATCAGACTATTGCCAGGGTTACACTGACTCCTATCAGACTATTACCAGGGTTAGTTACTCTGACTCCTATCAGACTATTACCAGGGTTAGTTACTCTGACTCCTATCAGACTATTACCAGGGTTAGTTAGGGTTACACTGACTCCTATCAGACTATTACCAGGGTTAGTTACTCTGACTCCTATCAGACTATTACCAGGGTTAGTTACTCTGACTCCTATCAGATTATTACTAGGGTTAGTTAGGGTTATACTGACTCCTATCAGACTATTACCAGGGTTAGTTAGGGTTACACTGACTCCTATCAGACTATTACCAGGGTAAGTTAGGGTTACTCTGACTCTATCAGACTATTACCAGGGTTAGTTAGGGTTACTCTGACTCCTATCAGACTATTACCAGGGTTAGTTAGGATTACACTGACTCCTATCAGACTATTACCAGGGTTAGTTAGGGTTACAGTGACTCCTATCAGACTATTACCAGGGTTAGTTAGGGTTACACTGATTCCTATCAGACTTTTACCAGGGTTAGTTACTCTGACTCCTATCAGACTATTACCAGGGTTAGTTAGGGTTACAGTGACTCCTATCAGATTATTACCAGGGTTAGTTACTCTGACTCCTATCAGACTATTACCAGGGTTAGTTAGGGTTACAGTGACTCCTATCAGATTATTACCAGGGTTAGTTAGGGTTACACTGACTCCTATCAGACTATTACCAGGGTTAGTTAGGGTTACAGTGACTCCTATCAGACTATTACCAGGGTTAGTTAGGGTTACAGTGACTCCTATCAGACTATTACCAGGGTTAGTTAGGGTTACAGTGACTCCTATCAGACTATTACCAGGGTTAGTTAGGGTTACACTGACTCCTATCAGACTATTACCAGGGTTAGTTAGGGTTATACTGACTCCTATCAGACTATTACCAGGGTTAGTTAGGGTTATACTGACTCCTATCAGACTATTACCAGGGTTAGTTAGGGTTACACTGACTCTATCAGACTATAACCAGGGACTGACTCCTATCAGACTATTACCAGGGTTAGTTAGGGTTACACTGACTCCTATCAGACTATTACCAGGGTTAGTTAGGGTTATACTGACTCCTATCAGACTATTACCAGGGTTAGTTAGGGTTACACTGACTCCTATCAGACTATTACCAGGGTTAGTTAGGGTTACAGTGACTCCTATCAGACTATTACCAGGGTTAGTTAGGGTTATACTGACTCCTATCAGACTATTACCAGGGTTAGTTAGGGTTATACTGACTCCTATCAGACTATTACCAGGGTTAGTTAGGGTTACAGTGACTCTATCAGACTATAACCATGGTTAGTTAGGGTTACAGTGACTCCTATCAGATTATTACCAGGGTTAGTTACTCTGACTCCTATCAGACTATTACCAGGGTTAGTTAGGGTTACTCTGACTCCTATCAGACTATTACCAGGGTTAGTTAGGGTTACAGTGACTCCTATCAGACTATTACCAGGGTTAGTTAGGGTTACTCTGACTCTATCAGACTATTACCAGGGTTAGTTAGGGTTACTCTGACTCCTATCAGACTATTACCAGGGTTAGTTAGGGTTACTCTGACTCCTATCAGACTATTACCAGGGTTAGTTAGGGTTACACTGACTCCTATCAGACTATTACCAGGGTTAGTTAGGGTTACACTGACTCCTATCAGACTATTGCCAGGGTTACACTGACTCCTATCAGACTATTACCAGGGTTAGTTACTCTGACTCCTATCAGACTATTACCAGGGTTAGTTACTCTGACTCCTATCAGACTATTACCAGGGTTAGTTAGGGTTACACTGACTCCTATCAGACTATTACCAGGGTTAGTTACTCTGACTCCTATCAGACTATTACCAGGGTTAGTTACTCTGACTCCTATCAGATTATTACTAGGGTTAGTTAGGGTTATACTGACTCCTATCAGACTATTACCAGGGTTAGTTAGGGTTACACTGACTCCTATCAGACTATTACCAGGGTAAGTTAGGGTTACTCTGACTCCTATCAGACTATTACCAGGGTTAGTTAGGGTTACTCTGACTCCTATCAGACTATTACCAGGGTTAGTTAGGGTTATACTGACTCCTATCAGACTATTACCAGGGTTAGTTAGGGTTACACTGACTCCTATCAGACTATTACCAGGGTTAGTTAGGGTTACAGTGACTCCTATCAGACTATTACCAGGGTTAGTTAGGGTTATACTGACTCCTATCAGACTATTACCAGGGTTAGTTAGGGTTATACTGACTCCTATCAGACTATTACCAGGGTTAGTTAGGGTTACAGTGACTCCTTCAGATTATTACCAGGGTTAGTTACTCTGACTCCTATCAGACTATTACCAGGGTTAGTTAGGGTTACTCTGACTCCTATCAGACTATTACCAGGGTTAGTTAGGGTTACAGTGACTCCTATCAGACTATTACCAGGGTTAGTTAGGGTTACTCTGACTCCTATCAGACTATTACCAGGGTTAGTTAGGGTTACTCTGACTCCTATCAGACTATTACCAGGGTTAGTTAGGGTTACTCTGACTCCTATCAGACTATTACCAGGGTTAGTTAGGGTTACACTGACTCCTATCAGACTATTACCAGGGTTAGTTAGGGTTACACTGACTCCTATCAGACTATTGCCAGGGTTACACTGACTCCTATCAGACTATTACCAGGGTTAGTTACTCTGACTCCTATCAGACTATTACCAGGGTTAGTTAGGGTTACACTGACTCCTATCAGACTATTACCAGGGTTAGTTACTCTGACTCCTATCAGACTATTACCAGGGTTAGTTACTCTGACTCCTATCAGATTATTACTAGGGTTAGTTAGGGTTATACTGACTCCTATCAGACTATTACCAGGGTTAGTTAGGGTTACACTGACTCCTATCAGACTATTACCAGGGTAAGTTAGGGTTACTCTGACTCCTATCAGACTATTACCAGGGTTAGTTAGGGTTACTCTGACTCCTATCAGACTATTACCAGGGTTAGTTAGGATTACACTGACTCCTATCAGACTATTACCAGGGTTAGTTAGGGTTACAGTGACTCCTATCAGACTATTACCAGGGTTAGTTAGGGTTACTCTGACTCCTATCAGACTATTACCAGGGTTAGTTAGGATTACACTGACTCCTATCAGACTATTACCAGGGTTAGTTAGGGTTACACTGACTCCTATCAGACTATTACCAGGGTTAGTTAGGGTTATACTGACTCCTATCAGACTATTACCAGGGTTAGTTAGGGTTACAGTGACTCCTATCAGATTATTACCAGGGTTAGTTAGGGTTACTCTGACTCCTATCAGACTATTACCAGGGTTAGTTAGGGTTACTCTGACTCCTATCAGACTATTACCAGGGTTAGTTAGGGTTACTCTGACTCCTATCAGACTATTACCAGGGTTAGTTAGGGTTACACTGACTCCTATCAGACTATTACCAGGGTTAGTTAGGGTTACACTGACTCCTATCAGACTATTGCCAGGGTTACACTGACTCCTATCAGACTATTACCAGGGTTAGTTACTCTGACTCCTATCAGACTATTACCAGGGTTAGTTACTCTGACTCCTATCAGACTATTACCAGGGTTAGTTAGGGTTACACTGACTCCTATCAGACTATTACCAGGGTTAGTTACTGACTCCTATCAGACTATTACCACTGACTCCTATCAGATTATTACCAGGGTTAGTTAGGGTTATACTGACTCCTATCAGACTATTACCAGGGTTAGTTAGGGACTCCTATCAGACTATTACCAGGGTAAGTTAGGGTTACTCTGACTCTATCAGACTATTACCAGGGTTAGTTAGGGTTACTCTGACTCTATCAGACTATTACCAGGGTTAGTTAGGGTTACACTGACTATCAGACTATCAGACTATTACCAGGGTTAGTTAGGGTTACAGTGACTCCTATCAGACTATTACCAGGGTTAGTTAGGGTTACACTGACTCCTATCAGACTTTTACCAGGGTTAGACTGACTCTATCAGACTATTACCAGGGTTAGTTAGGGTTACAGTGACTCCTATCAGATTATTACCAGGGTTAGGGTTAGGGTTAGTTAGGGTTATACTGACTCCTATCAGACTATTACCAGGGTTAGTTAGGGTTACTCTGACTCCTATCAGACTATTACCAGGGTTAGTTAGGGTTACAGTGACTCCTATCAGATTATTACCAGGGTTAGTTAGGGTTACACTGACTCCTATCAGACTATTACCAGGGTTAGTTAGGGTTACACTGACTCTATCAGACTATTACCAGGGTTAGTTAGGGTTACAGTGACTCCTATCAGACTATTACCAGGGTTAGTTAGGGTTACAGTGACTCCTATCAGACTATTACCAGGGTTAGTTAGGGTTACCAGGGTTACTGACTCCTATCAGACTATTACCAGGGTTAGTTAGGGTTACACTGACTCTATCAGACTATTACCAGGGTTAGTTAGGGTTACAGTGACTCCTATCAGACTATTACCAGGTTAGTTAGGGTTATACTGACTCTATCAGACTATTACCAGGGTTAGTTAGGGTTACAGTGACTCTATCAGACTATTACCAGTGTTAGTTAGGGTTATACTGACTCCTATCAGACTATTACCAGGGTTAGTTAGGGTTATCTGACTCCTATCAGACTATTACCAGGGTTAGTTAGGGTTACTCTGACTCCTATCAGACTATTACCAGGGTTAGTTAGGGTTACTCTACTCCTATCAGACTATTACCAGGGTTAGTTAGGGTTACACTGACTATCAGACTATTGCCAGACTATTACCAGGGTTAGTTACTCTGACTCCTATCAGACTATTACCAGGGTTAGTTACTCTGACTCCTATCAGACTATTACCAGGGTTAGTTAGGGTTACACTGACTCCTATCAGACTATTACCAGGGTTAGTTACTCTGACTCCTATCAGACTATTACCAGGGTTAGTTACTCTGACTCCTATCAGATTATTACTAGGGTTAGTTAGGGTTATACTGACTCCTATCAGACTATTACCAGGGTTAGTTAGGGTTACACTGACTCCTATCAGACTATTACCAGGGTAAGTTAGGGTTACTCTGACTCCTATCAGACTATTACCAGGGTTAGTTAGGGTTACTCTGACTCCTATCAGACTATTACCAGGGTTAGTTAGGATTACACTGACTCCTATCAGACTATTACCAGGGTTAGTCAGACTACTTATCCAGGGTTAGTTAGGGTTACAGTGACTCCTATCAGACTATTACCAGGGTTAGTTAGGGTTACACTGACTCCTATCAGACTTTTACCAGGGTTAGTTACTCTGACTCCTATCAGACTATTACCAGGGTTAGTTAGGGTTACAGTGACTCCTATCAGATTATTACCAGGGTTAGTTACTCTGACTCCTATCAGACTATTACCAGGGTTAGTTAGGTTATACTGACTCTATCAGACTATTACCAGTGTTAGTTAGGGTTACTCTGACTCCTATCAGACTATTACCAGGGTTAGTTAGGGTTACAGTGACTCCTATCAGATTATTACCAGGGTTAGTTAGGGTTACACTGACTCCTATCAGACTATTACCAGGGTTAGTTAGGGTTACAGTGACTCCTATCAGACTATTACCAGGGTTAGTTAGGGTTACAGTGACTCCTATCAGACTATTACCAGGGTTAGTTAGGGTTACAGTGACTCCTATCAGACTATTACCAGGGTTAGTTAGGGTTATACTGACTCCTATCAGACTATTACCAGGGTTAGTTAGGGTTACACTGACTCGTATCAGACTATTACCAGGGTTAGTTAGGGTTACAGTGACTCCTATCAGACTATTACCAGTGTTAGTTAGGGTTATACTGACTCCTATCAGACTATTACCAGGGTTAGTTAGGGTTACACTGACTATCAGACTATAACCAGTGACTATTACTATTACCAGGGTTAGTTAGGGTTACACTGACTCCTATCAGACTATAACCATGGTTAGTTAGGGTTACAGTGACTCCTATCAGATTATTACCAGGGTTAGTTACTCTGACTCCTATCAGACTATTACCAGGGTTAGTTAGGGTTATACTGACTCCTATCAGACTATTACCAGGGTTAGTTAGGGTTACACTGACTCCTATCAGACTATAACCATGGTTAGTTAGGGTTACAGTGACTCCTATCAGATTATTACCAGGGTTAGTTACTCTGACTCTATCAGACTATTACCAGGGTTAGTTAGGGTTACTCTGACTCCTATCAGACTATTACCAGGGTTAGTTAGGGTTACAGTGACTCCTATCAGACTATTACCAGGGTTAGTTAGGGTTACTCTGACTCCTATCAGACTATTACCAGGGTTAGTTAGGGTTACTCTGACTCCTATCAGACTATTACCAGGGTTAGTTAGGGTTACTCTGACTCCTATCAGACTATTACCAGGGTTAGTTAGGGTTACACTGACTCCTATCAGACTATTACCAGGGTTAGTTAGGGTTACACTGACTCCTATCAGACTATTGCCAGGGTTACACTGACTCCTATCAGACTATTACCAGGGTTAGTTACTCTGACTCCTATCAGACTATTACCAGGGTTAGTTACTCTGACTCCTATCAGACTATTACCAGGGTTAGTTAGGGTTACACTGACTCCTATCAGACTATTACCAGGGTTAGTTACTCTGACTCTATCAGACTATTACCAGGGTTAGTTACTCTGACTCCTATCAGATTATTACTAGGGTTAGTTAGGGTTATACTGACTCCTATCAGACTATTACCAGGGTTAGTTAGGGTTACACTGACTCCTATCAGACTATTACCAGGGTAAGTTAGGGTTACTCTGACTCCTATCAGACTATTACCAGGGTTAGTTAGGGTTACTCTGACTCCTATCAGACTATTACCAGGGTTAGTTAGGATTACACTGACTCCTATCAGACTATTACCAGGGTTAGTTAGGGTTACAGTGACTCCTATCAGACTATTACCAGGGTTAGTTAGGGTTACACTGATTCCTATCAGACTTTTACCAGGGTTAGTTACTCTGACTCCTATCAGACTATTACCAGGGTTAGTTAGGGTTACAGTGACTCCTATCAGATTATTACCAGGGTTAGTTACTCTGACTCCTATCAGACTATTACCAGGGTTAGTTAGGGTTACAGTGACTCCTATCAGATTATTACCAGGGTTAGTTAGGGTTACACTGACTCCTATCAGACTATTACCAGGGTTAGTTAGGGTTACAGTGACTCCTATCAGACTATTACCAGGGTTAGTTAGGGTTACAGTGACTCCTATCAGACTATTACCAGGGTTAGTTAGGGTTACAGTGACTCCTATCAGACTATTACCAGGGTTAGTTAGGGTTACACTGACTCCTATCAGACTATTACCAGGGTTAGTTAGGGTTATACTGACTCCTATCAGACTATTACCAGGGTTAGTTAGGGTTATACTGACTCCTATCAGACTATTACCAGGGTTAGTTAGGGTTACACTGACTCCTATCAGACTATAACCAGGGTTACACTGACTCCTATCAGACTATTACCAGGGTTAGTTAGGGTTACACTGACTCCTATCAGACTATTACCAGGGTTAGTTAGGGTTATACTGACTCCTATCAGACTATTACCAGGGTTAGTTAGGGTTACACTGACTCCTATCAGACTATTACCAGGGTTAGTTAGGGTTACAGTGACTCCTATCAGACTATTACCAGGGTTAGTTAGGGTTATACTGACTCCTATCAGACTATTACCAGGGTTAGTTAGGGTTATACTGACTCCTATCAGACTATTACCAGGGTTAGTTAGGGTTACAGTGACTCCTATCAGACTATAACCATGGTTAGTTAGGGTTACAGTGACTCCTATCAGATTATTACCAGGGTTAGTTACTCTGACTCCTATCAGACTATTACCAGGGTTAGTTAGGGTTACTCTGACTCCTATCAGACTATTACCAGGGTTAGTTAGGGTTACAGTGACTCCTATCAGACTATTACCAGGGTTAGTTAGGGTTACTCTGACTCCTATCAGACTATTACCAGGGTTAGTTAGGGTTACTCTGACTCCTATCAGACTATTACCAGGGTTAGTTAGGGTTACTCTGACTCCTATCAGACTATTACCAGGGTTAGTTAGGGTTACACTGACTCCTATCAGACTATTACCAGGGTTAGTTAGGGTTACACTGACTCCTATCAGACTATTGCCAGGGTTACACTGACTCCTATCAGACTATTACCAGGGTTAGTTACTCTGACTCCTATCAGACTATTACCAGGGTTAGTTACTCTGACTCCTATCAGACTATTACCAGGGTTAGTTAGGGTTACACTGACTCCTATCAGACTATTACCAGGGTAAGTTAGGGTTACTCTGACTCCTATCAGACTATTACCAGGGTTAGTTAGGGTTACTCTGACTCCTATCAGACTATTACCAGGGTTAGTTAGGATTACACTGACTCCTATCAGACTATTACCAGGGTTAGTTAGGGTTACACTGACTCCTATCAGACTATTGCCAGGGTTACACTGACTCCTATCAGACTATTACCAGGGTTAGTTACTCTGACTCCTATCAGACTATTACCAGGGTTAGTTACTCTGACTCCTATCAGACTATTACCAGGGTTAGTTACTCTGACTCATATCAGACTATTACCAGGGTTAGTTAGGGTTACACTGACTCCTATCAGACTATTACCAGGGTTAGTTACTCTGACTCCTATCAGACTATTACCAGCGTTAGTTACTCTGACTCCTATCAGATTATTACTAGGGTTAGTTAGGGTTACAGTGACTCCTATCAGATTATTACCAGGGTTAGTTACTCTGACTCCTATCAGACTATTACCAGGGTTAGTTAGGGTTACTCTGACTCCTATCAGACTATTACCAGGGTTAGTTAGGGTTACAGTGACTCCTATCAGACTATTACCAGGGTTAGTTAGGGTTACTCTGACTCCTATCAGACTATTACCAGGGTTAGTTAGGGTTACTCTGACTCCTATCAGACTATTACCAGGGTTAGTTAGGGTTACTCTGACTCCTATCAGACTATTACCAGGGTTAGTTAGGGTTACACTGACTCCTATCAGACTATTACCAGGGTTAGTTAGGGTTACACTGACTCCTATCAGACTATTGCCAGGGTTACACTGACTCCTATCAGACTATTACCAGGGTTAGTTACTCTGACTCCTATCAGACTATTACCAGGGTTAGTTACTCTGACTCCTATCAGACTATTACCAGGGTTAGTTAGGGTTACACTGACTCCTATCAGACTATTACCAGGGTTAGTTACTCTGACTCCTATCAGACTATTACCAGGGTTAGTTAGGCTTACAGTGACTCCTATCAGATTATTACCAGGGTTAGTTAGGGTTACACTGACTCCTATCAGACTATTACCAGGGTTAGTTAAGGTTACAGTGACTCCTATCAGACTATTACCAGTGTTAGTTAGGGTTACACTGACTCCTATCAGACTATTACCAGGGTTAGTTAGGATTACACTGACTCCTATCAGATTATTACCAGGGTTAGTTAGGGTTACAGTGACTCCTATCAGACTATTACCAGGGTTAGTTAGGATTACACTGACTCCTATCAGATTATTACCAGGGTTAGTTAGGGTTACAGTGACTCCTATCAGACTATTACCAGGGTTAGTTAGGATTACACTGACTCCTATTAGATTATTACCAGGGTTAGTTAGGGTTACACTGACTCCTATCAGACTATAACCAGGGTTAGTTAGGGTTACTCTGACTCCTATCAGACTATAACCAGGGTTAGTTAGGGTTACGGTGACTCCTATCAGACTATTACCAGGGTTAGTTAGGGTTACAGTGACTCCTATCAGACTATTACCAGGGTTAGTTAGGGTTACACTGACTCCTATCAGACTATTACCAGGGTTAGTTAGGGTTACACTGACTCCTATCAGACTATAACCAGGGTTAGTTAGGGTTACTCTGACTCCTATCAGACTATTACCAGGGTTAGTTAGGGTTATACTGACTCCTATCAGACTATAACCAGGGTTAGTTAGGGTTACAGTGACTCCTATCAGATTATTACCAGGGTTAGTTACTCTGACTCCTATCAGACTATTACCAGGGTTAGTTAGGGTTACAGTGACTCCTATCAGACTATTACCAGGGTTAGTTAGGGTTACTCTGACTCCTATCAGACTATTACCAGGGTTAGTTAGGGTTATACTGACTCCTATCAGACTTACCAGGGTTAGTTAGGGTTACACTGACTTCTATCAGACTATTGCCAGGGTTACTCTGACTCCTATCAGACTATTACCAGGGTTAGTTAGGGTTACAGTGACTCCTATCAGACTATTACCAGTGTTAGTTAGGGTTACACTGACTCCTATCAGACTATTACCAGGGTTAGTTAGGGTTACTCTGACTCCTATCAGACTATTACCAGGGTTAGTTAGGGTTACTCCGACTCCTATCAGACTATTACCAGGGTTAGTTAGGGTTACAGTGACTCCTATCAGACTATTACCAGGGTTAGTTAGGGTTACACTGACTCCTATCAGACTTATCAGGGTTAGTTAGGGTTACACTGACTCCTATCAGACTATTACCAGGGTTAGTTAGGGTTACACTGACTCCTATCAGACTATTACCAGGGTTAGTTAGGGTTACACTGACTCCTATCAGACTATTACCAGGGTTAGTTACTCTGACTCCTATCAGACTATTACCAGGGTTAGTTAGGGTTACTCTGACTCCTATCAGACTATTACCAGGGTTAGTTAGGGTTACAGTGACTCCTATCAGACTTTTACCAGGGTTAGTTAGGGTTACTCTGACTCCTATCAGACTATTACCAGTGTTAGTTAGGGTTACACTGACTCCTATCAGACTATTACCAGGGTTAGTTAGGGTTACACTGACTCCTATCAGACTATTACCAGGGTTAGTTAGGGTTACAGTGACTCCTATCAGACTATTACCAGGGTTAGTTAGGGTTACACTGACTCCTATCCGACTATTACCAGGGTTAGTTACTCTGACTCCTATCAGACTATTACCAGGGTTAGTTAGGGTTACACTGACTCCTATCTGACTATTACCAGGGTTAGTTACTCTGACTCCTATCAGACTATTACCAGGGTTAGTTAGGGTTACACTGACTCCTATCAGACTATTACCAGGGTTAGTTACACCTTCTCCGATCAGTCTCTACACACTGAGACCAGCCGGCTGGGCTAACAGACCAAGGAAAGCAGGCGCTGAAATCTAACACCATTACCATTAGACACTATGGAACACAAAGCTTGTCATCCTACAAGAAACATGGTATAGAGGAGATGGACCCACTGGTTGTCCTCTAGGTTACAGAGAGCTGGTAGTCCCATCCACCACACTACCAGGTGGGTGGTATAGAGGAGATGGACCCACTGGTTGTCCTCTAGGTTACAGAGAGCTGGTAGTCCCATCCACCACACTACCAGGTGGGTGGTATAGAGGAGATGGACCCACTGGTTGCCCTCTAGGTTACAGAGAGCTGGTAGTCCCATCCACCACACTACCAGGTGGGTGGTATAGAGGAGATGGACCCACTGGTTGTCCTCTAGGTTACAGAGAGCTGGTAGTCCCATCCACCACACTACCAGGTGTGAAACAGGGACGAGACTCAGGGGGTATGCTAATTTGGTATAGATCAGACCTAACTCACTCTATTAAATTAGCCAAAACAGGAACATTTTATATCAGTCTAGAAATGAATAAGGAAAATATCTTAACAGAGAGAAATGTCCTCCTGTGTGCTACCTATATCACCCCACTGCACCCCTCTACTAGCTAGAACCAAAACATGGCTGCTCCTTGGTGGACTCCAGGTGAGGGTAAATGGCTGCTCATTGTTGGACTCCAGGTGAGTGTAAATAGCTGCTCCTTGTTGGACTCCAGGTGAGTGTAAATGGCTGCTCCTTGTTGGACTCCAGGTGAGTGTAAATGGCTGCTCCTTAATGCACTCCAGGTGAGTGTAAATGGCTGCTCCTTAATGGACTCCAGGTGAGTGTAAATGGCTGCTCCTTAATGGACTCCAGGTGAGTGTAAATGGCTGCTCCTTAATGGACTCCAGGTGAGTGTAAATGGCTGCTCCTTAATGCACTCCAGGTGAGTGTAAATGGCTGCTCCTTAATGGACTCCAGGTGAGTGTAAATGGCTGCTCCTTAATGGACTCCAGGTGAGTGTAAATGGCTGCTCCTTAATGCACTCCAGGTGAGTGTAAATGGCTGCTCCTTAATGGACTCCAGGTGAGTGTAAATGGCTGCTCATTGTTGGACTCCAGGTGAGTGTAAATGGCTGCTCCTTAATGGACTCCAGGTGAGTGTAAATGGCTGCTCCTTAATGCACTCCAGGTGAGTGTAAATGGCTGCTCATTGTTGGACTCCAGGTGAGTGTAAATGGCTGCTCCTTAATGGACTCCAGGTGAGTGTAAATGGCTGCTCCTTAATGGACTCCAGGTGAGTGTAAATGGCTGCTCCTTAATGCACTCCAGGTGAGTGTAAATGGCTGCTCCTTAATGGACTCCAGGTGAGTGTAAATGGCTGCTCCTTAATGGACTCCAGGTGAGTGTAAATGGCTGCTCATTGTTGGACTCCAGGTGAGTGTAAATGGCTGCTCCTTAATGCACTCCAGGTGAGTGTAAATGGCTGCTCCTTAATGGACTCCAGGTGAGTGTAAATGGCTGCTCCTTAATGGACTCCAGGTGAGTGTAAATGGCTGCTCCTTAATGGACTCCAGGTGAGTGTAAATGGCTGCTCCTTAATGGACTCCAGGTGAGTGTAAATGGCTGCTCCTTAATGGACTCCAGGTGAGTGTAAATGGCTGCTCCTTAATGGACTCCAGGTGAGTGTAAATGGCTGCTCCTTAATGGACTCCAGGTGAATGTAAATGGCTGCTCCTTAATGCACTCCAGGTGAGTGTAAATGGCTGCTCCTTAATGGACTCCAGGTGAGTGTAAATGGCTGCTCCTTAATGGACTCCAGGTGAGTGTAAATGGCTGCTCCTTAATGGACTCCAGGTGAGTGTAAATGGCTGCTCCTTAATGGACTCCAGGTGAGTGTAAATGGCTGCTCCTTAATGGACTCCAGGTGAGTGTAAATGGCTGCTCCTTAATGGACTCCAGGTGAGTGTAAATGGCTGCTCCTTAATCTCCAGGTGAGTGTAAATGGCTGCTCATTGTTGGACTCCAGGTGAGTGTAAATGGCTGCTCCTTAATGGACTCCAGGTGAGTGTAAATGGCTGCTCCTTAATGGACTCCAGGTGAGTGTAAATGGCTGCTCCTTAATGGACTCCAGGTGAGTGTAAATGGCTGCTCCTTAATGGACTCCAGGTGAGTGTAAATGGCTGCTCCTTAATGGACTCCAGGTGAGTGTAAATGGCTGCTCATTGTTGGACTCCAGGTGAGTGTAAATGGCTGCTCCTTAATGCACTCCAGGTGAGTGTAAATGGCTGCTCCTTAATGGACTCCAGGTGAGTGTAAATGGCTGCTCCTTAATGGACTCCAGGTGAGTGTAAATGGCTGCTCCTTAATGGACTCCAGGTGAGTGTTAATGGCTGCTCCTTAATGGACTCCAGGTGAGTGTAAATGGCTGCTCCTTAATGGACTCCAGGTGAGTGTAAATGGCTGCTCCTTAATGGACTCCAGGTGAGTGTAAATGGCTGCTCCTTAATGGACTCCAGGTGAGTGTAAATGGCTGCTCCTTGTTGGACACTTGACTCAACACTATACATGTCAGCTACTACAGCGACTGAAATGACTGCAACACTTAACAAAGAGTTAGATTCGTAACGGGTGACAATGAATAAGTTAGTCATAAATATTTCTAAACCTAAAAGCATTATATTTGGGACAAAACATTCACTAAACCCAAAACCACAACTAAATCTTGTAATGAATAATGGGGAAATCTAGCAAATTGAGGAGACTAAACTGCTTGGAGTAACCCTGGATTGTAAAACTGTCATGGTCAAAAAATATTGATACAACAGTAGCTACAATGAGGGGAGAAGTCTGTCCATAATAAAGCGCTGCTCTGCATTCTTAACAGCACTATCAACAAGACAGGTCCAACAGGCCCTAGTTTTGTCACTACTGTTCAGTCGTATAGTTAGGAGCCACAAAGAGAGTCTTAGGAAAATTGCAATTGTCTCAGAGACAAGAGCCAGGATTCTTCTTTAAATTGATTTTACTAGGCAAGTCAGTTAAGAACAAATTCTTATTTTCAATGACGGCCTAGGAACAGTGGGTTAACTGCCTGTTCAGGGGCAGAACGACAGATTTGTACCTTGTCTGCTCGGGGATTTTAACTTGCAACCTTTCGGTTACTAGTCCAACACTCTAACCACTAGGCTATTACCTCCTCATCACTATCTGAAGAGACAGGATTACCTCCTCATCACTATCTGAAGAGACAGGATTACCTCCTCATCACTATCTGAAGAGAGAGGATTACCTCCTCATCACTATCTGAAGAGAGAGGATTACCTCCTCATCACTATCTGAAGAGACAGGATTACCTCCTCATCACTATCTGAAGAGACAGGATTACCTCCTCATCACTATCTGAAGAGACAGGATTACCTCCTCATCACTATCTGAAGAGACAGGATTACCTCCTCATCACTATCTGAAGAGAGAGGATTACCTCCTCATCACTATCTGAAGAGAGAGGATTACCTCCTCATCACTATCTGAAGAGAGAGGATTACCTCCTCATCACTATCTGAAGAGAGAGGATTACCTCCTCATCACTATCTGAAGAGACAGGATTACCTCCTCATCACTATCTGAAGAGAGAGAATTACCTCCTCATCACTATCTGAAGAGACAGGATTACCTCCTCATCACTATCTGGAGAGAGAATTACCTCCTCATCACTATCTGAAGAGAGAGAATTACCTCCTCATCACTATCTGAAGAGAGAGGATTACCTCCTCACTATCTGAAGAGAGAGGATTACCTCCTCACTATCTGAAGAGAGAGGATTACCTCCTCATCACTATCTGAAGAGAGAGGATTACCTCCTCATCACTATCTGAAGAGAGAGGATTACCTCCTCATCACTATCTGAAGAGAGAAGATTACCTCCTCATCACTATCTGAAGAGAGAAGATTACCTCCTCATCACTATATGAAGAGAGAGGATTACCTCCTCATCACTATCTGAAGAGAGACGATTACCTCCTCATCACTATCTGAAGAGACAGGATTACCTCCTCATCACTATCTGAAGAGAGAAGATTACCTCCTCATCACTATCTGAAGAGAGAGAATTACCTCCTCATCACTAACTGAAGAGAGTGGATTACCTCCTCATCACTATCTGAAGAGAGAGAATTACCTCCTCATCACTATCTGAAGAGAGTGGATTACCTCCTCATCACTATCTGAAGAGAGAAAATTACCTCATCACTAACTGAAGAGAGTGGATTACCTCCTCATCACTATCTGAAGAGAGTGGATTACCTCCTCATCACTATCTGAAGAGACAGGATTACCTCCTCATCACTATCTGAAGAGACAGGATTACCTCCTCATCACTATCTGGAGAGAGAGGATTACCTCCTCATCACTATCTGGAGAGAGAGGATTACTTCCTCATCACTATCTGAAGAGAGAGGATTACCTCCTCATCACTATCTGAAGAGAGAGGATTACCTCCTCATCACTATCTGAAGAGAAAGGATTACCTCCTCATCACGATCTGAAGAGAAAGGATTACCTCCTCATCACTATCTGAAGAGAGAGGATTACCTCCTCATCACTATCTGAAGAGACAGGATTACCTCCTCATCACTATCTGAAGAGACAGGATTACCTCCTCATCACTATCTGAAGAGAGAGGATTACCTCCTCATCACTATCTGAAGAGAGAGGATTACCTCCTCATCACTATCTGAAGAGACAGGATTACCTCCTCATCACTATCTGAAGAGAGAGAATTACCTCCTCATCACTATCTGAAGAGACAGGATTACCTCCTCATCACTATCTGAAGAGAGAGAATTACCTCCTCATCACTATCTGAAGAGAGAGAATTACCTCCTCATCACTATCTGAAGAGAGAGAATTACCTCCTCATCACTATCTGAAGAGAGAGGATTACCTCCTCACTATCTGAAGAGAGAGGATTACCTCCTCACTATCTGAAGAGAGAGGATTACCTCCTCATCACTATCTGAAGAGTGAGGATTACCTCCTCATCACTATCTGAAGAGAGAGGATTACCTCCTCATCACTATCTGAAGAGAGAAGATTACCTCCTCATCACTATCTGAAGAGAGAGGATTACCTCCTCATCACTATCTGAAGAGAGAAGATTACCTCCTCATCACTATCTGAAGAGACAGGATTACCTCCTCATCACTATCTGAAGAGAGAAGATTACCTCCTCATCACTATCTGAAGAGAGAGAATTACCTCCTCATCACTAACTGAAGAGAGTGGATTACCTCCTCATCACTATCTGAAGAGAGAGAATTACCTCCTCATCACTATCTGAAGAGAGTGGATTACCTCCTCATCACTATCTGAAGAGAGAAAATTACCTCCTCATCACTAACTGAAGAGAGTGGATTACCTCCTCATTACTATCTGAAGAGAGTGGATTACCTCCTCAACACTATCTGAAGAAAGAGGAATACCTCCCCATCACCATCACTATCTGAAGAGAGAGGATTACCTACTAATCATTATCTGAAGAAAGAGGATTACCTCCTCATCACCATCACTATCTGAAGAGAGAGGATTACCTCCTCATCACTATCTGAAGAGACAGGACTACTTCCTCATCACCATCTGAAGAGAGAAGATTACCTCCTCATCACTATCTGAAGAGAGAAGATTACCTCCTCATCACTATCTGAAGAGAGAGAATTACCTCCTCATCACTAACTGAAGAGAGTGGATTACCTCCTCATCACTATCTGAAGAGACAGGATTACCTCCTCAACACTATCTGAAGAAAGAGGATTACCTCCTCAACACTATCTGAAGAAAGAGGATTACCTCCCCATCACCATCACTATCTGAAGAGAGAGGATTACCTCCTCATCACTATCCGAAGAGAGAGGATTACCTCCCCATCACTATCTGAAGAGAGAGGATTACCTCCTCATCAGTATCTGAAGAGAGAGGATTACCTCCTCATCAGTATCTGAAGAGACAGGATTACCTCCTCATCACTATCTGAAGAGAGAGGATTACCTCCTCATCACTATCTGAAGAGAGAGGATTACCTCCCCATCACCATTACTATCTGAAGAGAGTATGACCTCCTCATCACTATCTAAAGAGACAGGATTTTCACCTCATCACTGTCACTATCTGAAGAGAGAGGATTACCTCCTCATCACTATCTGAAGAGAGGGGATAACCTCCCCATCACCATCTGGAGAGAGGAATACCTCCCCATGACTATCTTAAGAGACAGAATACCCTCCTCATCACTGTCACTATCTGAAGAGAGAGGACTACCTCCTCATCACCATCTGAAGAGAGAGGATTACCTCCTCATCACTATCTGAAGAGAGAATTACCTCCTCATCACTATCTGAAGAGAGAGAATTACCTCCTCATCACTATCTGAAGAGAGAGGATTACCTCCCCATCACTATCTGAAGAGAGAGGATTACTTCCTCATCACTATTACTTCCTCATCAGTATCTGAAGAGACAGGATTACCTCCTCATCACTATCTGAAGAGAGAGGATTACCTCCTCATCACTATCTGAAGAGAGAAGATTACCTCCTCATCACTATCTGAAGAGAGAGAATTACCTCCTGATCACTAACTGAAGAGAGTGGATTACCTCATCACTATCTGAAGAGACAGGATTACCTCCTCAACACTATCTGAAGAAAGAGGATTACCTCCCCATCACCATCTGAAGAGAGAGGATTACCTCCTCATCACTATCTGAAGAGAGAGGATTACCTCCTCATCACTATCCGAAGAGAGAGGATTACCTCCCCATCACTATCTGAAGAGAGAGGATTACCTCATCAGTATCTGATTACCTCCTCATCAGTATCTGAAGAGACAGGATTACCTCCTCATCACCATCTGGATCACTATCTGAAGAGAAGGATTACCTCCCCATCACCATTACTATCTGAAAGAGTATGACCTCCTATCACTTAAAGAGACAGGATTTTCACCTCATCACTGTCACTATCTGAAGAGAGAGGATTACCTCCTCATCACTATCTGAAGAGAGGGGATAACCTCCCCATCACCATCTGGAGAGAGGAATACCTCCCCATGACTATCTTAAGAGACAGAATACCCTCCTCATCACTGTCACTATCTGAAGAGAGAGGACTACCTCCTCATCACCATCTGAAGAGAGAGGATTACCTCCTCATCACTATCTGAAGAGAGAGAATTACCTCCTCATCACTATCTGAAGAGAGAGGATTACCTCCCCATCACTATCTGAAGAGAGAGGATTACTTCCTCATCAGTATCTGAAGAGACAGGATTACCTCCTCATCACTATCTGAAGAGAGAGGATTACCTCCTCATCACTATCTGAAGAGAGATAATTACCTCCTCATCACTATCTGAATAGAGAGGATTACCTCCTCAACACTATCTGAAGAGAGAGGATTACCTCCCCATCACCATCACTATCTGAAGAGAGAGGATTACCTCCTAATCACTATCTGAAGGAAGAGGATTACCTCCTCATCACAATCACTATCTGAAGAGAGAGGATTACCTCCTCATCACAATCACTATCTGAAGAGAGAGGATTACCTCCTCATCACCATCACTATCTGAAGAGACAGGATTACCTCCTCATCACTATCTGAAGAGACAGGATTACCTCCTCATCACTATCTGAAGAGAGAGAATTACCTCCCCATCACCATCACTATCTGAAGAGACAGGATTACCTCCCCATCACCATCACTATCTGAAGAGAGGATTACCTCCTCATCACCATCACTATCTGAAGAGAGAGGATTACCTCATCACTATCTGAAGAGACAGGATTACCTCCTCATCACTATCTGAAGAGAGAAGATTACCTCCCCATCAGTATCTGAAGAGAGAGGATTACCTCCTCATCACTATCTGAAGAGAGAAGATTACCTCCCCATCAGTATCTGAAGAGAGAGGATTACCTCCCCATCACTATCTGAAGAGACATGATTACTTCCTCATCACTGTCACTATCTGAAGAGAGAGGATTACCTCCTCATCACTATCTGAAGAGACAGGATTACCTCATCACTATCTGAGGAGAGAGGATTACCTCCTCATCAATATCTTAAGAGAGAGGATTACCTCCCCATCACCATCACAAGAGAGGGGATTACCTCCTCATCAGTATCTGAAGAGACAGGATTACCTCCTCATCACCATCACTGAAGAGAGAGGATTACCTCCTCATCAGTATCTGAAGAGAGAGGATTACCTCCTCATCACCATCACTATCTGAAGAGAGAGGATTCCCTCCTCATCAGTATCTGAAGAGAGAGGATTACCTCCTCATCAGTATCTGAAGAGAGAGGATTACCTCCTCATCAGTATCTGAAGAGAGAGGATTACCTCCTCATCACCATCACTATCTGAAGAGAGAGGATTACCTCCTCATCACCATCACTATCTGAAGAGAGAGGATTTCCTCCTCATCAGTATCTGAAGAGAGAAGATTACCTCCCCATCAGTATCTGAAGAGAGAGGATTACCTCCTCAACACTATCTGAAGAGACAGGATTACCTCCTCATCACTGTCACTATCTGAAGAGAGAGGATTACCTCCTCATCACTATCTGAAGAGACATGATTACCTCCTCATCACTGTCACTATCTGAAGAGAGAGGATTACCTCCCCATCACTATCTGAAGAGACATGATTACCTCATCACTGTCACTATCTGAAGAGAGAGGATTACCTCCTCATCACTATCTGAAGAGACAGGATTACCACCTCATCACTATCTGAAGAGAGAGGATTACCTCCTCATCAATATCTTAAGAGAGAGGATTACCTCCCCATCACCATCACAAGAGAGAGGATTACCTCCTCATCAGTATCTGAAGAGACAGGATTACCTCCTCATCACCATCACTATCTGAAGAGAGAGGATTACCTCCTCATCAGTATCTGAAGAGAGAGGATTACCTCCTCATCACCATCAATATCTGAAGAGAGAGGATTACCTCCTCATCAGTATCTGAAGAGAGAGGATTACCTCCTCATCAGTATCTGAAGAGAGAGGATTACCTCCTCATCACCATCACTATCTGAAGAGAGAGGATTACCTCCTCATAAGTATCTGAAGAGACAGGATTATCTCCTCATCACCATCACTATCTGAAGAGAGAGGATTACCTCCTCATCACTATCTGTAGAGAGAGGTTTACCTCCTCATCACTATCTGAAGAGAGAGGATTACCTCCTCATCACTATCTGAAGAGAGCAGATTACCTCCTCATCACTATCTGAAGAGAGAAGATTACCTCCTCATCACTATCTGAAGAGAGAGAATTACCTCCTCATCACTAACTGAAGAGAGTGGATTACCTCCTCATCACTATATGAAGAGACAGGATAACCTCCTCAACACTATCTGAAGAAAGAGGATTACCTCCCCATCACCATCACTATCTGAAGAGAGAGAGGATTACCTCCTCATCACTATCTGAAGAGAGTGGATTACCTCCTCATCACTATCACTATCTGAAGAGACAGGATTACCTCCTCATCACTATCTGAAGAGACAGGATTACCTCCTCATCACTATCACTATCTGAAGAGACAGGATTACCTCCTCATCACTATCTGAAGAGAGAGGATTACCTCCTCATCACTATCTGAAGGAGATAATTACCTCCTCATCACTATCTGAAGAGACAGGATTACCTCCTCATCACTATCTGAAGAGACAGGATTACCTCCCCATCACTATCTGAAGAGACAGGATTACCTCCTCATCACTATCTGAAGAGAAACGATTACCTCCTCAACACTATTTGAAGAGAGAGGATTACCTCCTCATCACTATCTGAAGAGACAGGTTTACCTCCTCATCACTATCTGAAAAGAGAGAAATACCTCCCCATCACCATCACTATCTGAAGAGACAGGATTACCTCCCCATCACCATCACTATCTGAAGAGACAGGATTACCTCCTCATCACTATCTGAAGAGAGAAGATTACCTCCCATCACTATCTGAAGAGAGAAGATTACCTCCCCATCACTATCTGAAGAGTGAGGATTACCTCCCCATCACTATCTGAAGAGACATGATTACCTCCTCATCACTGTCACTATCTGAAGAGAGAGGATTACCTCCTCATCACTATCTGAAGAGACAGGATTACCTCCTCATCACTATCTGAAGAGAGAGGATTACCTCCTCATCAATATCTTAAGAGAGAGGATTACCTCCCCATCACCATCACAAGAGAGAGGATTACCTCCTCATCAGTATCTGAAGAGACAGGATTACCTCCTCATCACCATCACTATCTGAAGAGAGAGGATTACCTCCTCATCAGTATCTGAAGAGAGAGGATTACCTCATCACTATCACTATCTGAAGAGAGAGGATTACCTCCTCATCAGTATCTGAAGAGACAGGATTACCTCCTCATCACCATCACTATCTGAAGAGAGAGGATTACCTCCTCATCAGTATCTGAAGGGAGTGGATTACCTCCTCATCACTATCACTATCTGAAGAGACAGGATTACCTCCTCATCACTATCTGAAGAGACAGGATTACCTCCTCATCACTATCACTATCTGAAGAGACAGGATTACCTCCTCATCACTATCTGAAGAGAGAGGATTACCTCCTCATCACTATCTGAAGGGAGATAATTACCTCCTCATCACTATCTGAAGAGAGAGGATTACCTCCTCATCACTATCTGAAGAGAGTGGATTACCTCCTCATCACTATCACTATCTGAAGAGACAGGATTACCTCCTCATCACTATCTGAAGAGACAGGATTACCTCCTCATCACTATCACTATCTGAAGAGACAGGATTACCTCCTCATCACTATCTGAAGAGAGAGGATTACCTCCTCATCACTATCTGAAGGAGATAATTACCTCCTCATCACTATCTGAAGAGACAGGATTACCTCCTCATCACTATCTGAAGAGACAGGATTACCTCCCCATCACTATCTGAAGAGACAGGATTACCTCCTCATCACTATCTGAAGAGAAACGATTACCTCCTCAACACTATTTGAAGAGAGAGGATTACCTCCTCATCACTATCTGAAGAGACAGGTTTACCTCCTCATCACTATCTGAAAAGAGAGAAATACCTCCCATCACCATCACTATCTGAAGAGACAGGATTACCTCCCCATCACCATCACTATCTGAAGAGACAGGATTACCTCCTCATCACTATCTGAAGAGAGAAGATTACCTCCCATCACTATCTGAAGAGAGAAGATTACCTCCCCATCACTATCTGAAGAGTGAGGATTACCTCCCCATCACTATCTGAAGAGACATGATTACCTCCTCATCACTGTCACTATCTGAAGAGAGAGGATTACCTCCTCATCACTATCTGAAGAGACAGGATTACCTCCTCATCACTATCTGAAGAGAGAGGATTACCTCCTCATCAATATCTTAAGAGAGAGGATTACCTCCCCATCACCATCACAAGAGAGAGGATTACCTCCTCATCAGTATCTGAAGAGACAGGATTACCTCCTCATCACCATCACTATCTGAAGAGAGAGGATTACCTCCTCATCAGTATCTGAAGAGAGAGGATTACCTCATCACTATCACTATCTGAAGAGAGAGGATTACCTCCTCATCAGTATCTGAAGAGACAGGATTACCTCCTCATCACCATCACTATCTGAAGAGAGAGGATTACCTCCTCATCAGTATCTGAAGAGAGTGGATTACCTCCTCATCACTATCACTATCTGAAGAGACAGGATTACCTCCTCATCACTATCTGAAGAGACAGGATTACCTCCTCATCACTATCACTATCTGAAGAGACAGGATTACCTCCTCATCACTATCTGAAGAGAGAGGATTACCTCCTCATCACTATCTGAAGGGAGATAATTACCTCCTCATCACTATCTGAAGAGACAGGATTACCTCCTCATCACTATCTGAAGAGACAGGATTACCTCCCCATCACTATCTGAAGAGACAGGATTACCTCCTCATCACTATCTGAAGAGAAACGATTACCTCCTCAACACTATTTGAAGAGAGAGGATTACCTCCTCATCACTATCTGAAGAGACAGGTTTACCTCCTCATCACTATCTGAAAAGAGAGAAATACCTCCCCATCACCATCACTATCTGAAGAGACAGGATTACCTCCCCA
Source organism: Oncorhynchus gorbuscha (assembly GCF_021184085.1). NCBI lineage: Eukaryota > Metazoa > Chordata > Actinopteri > Salmoniformes > Salmonidae > Oncorhynchus > Oncorhynchus gorbuscha. Next base: position 100,469,085 of record NC_060185.1, on the reverse strand, counting down.
TCACCATCACTATCTGAAGAGACAGGATTACCTCCTCATCACTATCTGAAGAGAGAAGATTACCTCCCCATCACTATCTGAAGAGAGAAGATTACCTCCCCATCACTATCTGAAGAGTGAGGATTACCTCCCCATCACTATCTGAAGAGACATGATTACCTCCTCATCACTGTCACTATCTGAAGAGAGAGGATTACCTCCTCATCACTATCTGAAGAGACAGGATTACCTCCTCATCACTATCTGAAGAGAGAGGATTACCTCCTCATCAATATCTTAAGAGAGAGGATTACCTCCCCATCACCATCACAAGAGAGAGGATTACCTCCTCATCAGTATCTGAAGAGACAGGATTACCTCCTCATCACCATCACTATCTGAAGAGAGAGGATTACCTCCTCATCAGTATCTGAAGAGAGAGGATTACCTCATCACTATCACTATCTGAAGAGAGAGGATTACCTCCTCATCAGTATCTGAAGAGACAGGATTACCTCCTCATCACCATCACTATCTGAAGAGAGAGGATTACCTCCTCATCAGTATCTGAAGAGAGAGGATTACCTCCTCATCACCATCACTATCTGAAGAGAGAGGATTACCTCCTCATCAGTATCTGAAGAGACAGGATTACCTCCTCATCACCATCACTATCTGAAGAGAGATGATTACCTCCTCATCACTATTTGTAGAGAGAGGATTACCTCCTCATCACTATCTGAAGAGATAGGATTACCTCCTCATCAGTATCTGAAGAGATAGGATTACCTCCTCATCAGTATCTGAAGAGAGAGGATTACCTCCTCATCAGTATCTGAAGAGAGAGGATTACCTCCTCATCACTATCTGAAGAGAGGATTACCTCCTCATCACTATCACTATCTGAAGAGAGAGGATTTCCTCCTCATCAGTATCTGAAGAGAGAAGATTACCTCCCCATCAGTATCTGAAGAGAGAGGATTACCTCCTCAACACTATCTGAAGAGACAGGATTACCTCCTCATCACTGTCACTATCTGAAGAGAGAGGATTACCTCCCCATCACTATCTGAAGAGACATGATTACCTCCTCATCACTGTCACTATCTGAAGAGAGAGGATTACCTCCTCATCACTATCTGAAGAGACAGGATTACCACCTCATCACTATCTGAAGAGAGAGGATTACCTCCTCATCAATATCTTAAGAGAGAGGATTACCTCCCCATCACCATCATAAGAGAGAGGATTACCTCCTCATCAGTATCTGAAGAGACAGGATTACCTCCTCATCACCATCACTATCTGAAGAGAGAGGATTACCTCCTCATCAGTATCTGAAGAGAGAGGATTACCTCCTCATCACCATCAATATCTGAAGAGAGAGGATTACCTCCTCATCAGTATCTGAAGAGAGAGGATTACCTCCTCATCAGTATCTGAAGAGAGAGGATTACCTCCTCATCACCATCACTATCTGAAGAGAGAGGATTACCTCCTCATAAGTATCTGAAGAGACAGGATTATCTCCTCATCACCATCACTATCTGAAGAGAGAGGATTACCTCCTCATCACTATCTGTAGAGAGAGGATTACCTCCTCATCACTATCTGAAGAGAGAGGATTACCTCCTCATCAGTATCTGAAGAGAGAGAATTACCTCCTCATCACTATCTGAAGAGAGAAGATTACCTCCTCATCACTATCTGAAGAGAGAGAATTACCTCCTCATCACTAACTGAAGAGAGTGGATTACCTCCTCATCACTATATGAAGAGACAGGATAACCTCCTCAACACTATCTGAAGAAAGAGGATTACCTCCCCATCACCATCACTATCTGAAGAGAGAGGATTACCTCCTCATCACTATCTGAAGAGAGTGGATTACCTCCTCATCACTATCACTATCTGAAGAGACAGGATTACCTCCTCATCACTATCTGAAGAGAGAGGATTAAATCAAAATCAAATCAAATCAAATTTATTTATATAGCCCTTCGTACATCAGCTGATATCTCAAAGTGCTGTACAGAAACCCAGCCTAAAACCCCAAACAGCAAACAATGCAGGTGTAAAAGCACGGTGGCTAGGAAAAACTCCCTAGAAAGGCCAAAACCTAGGAAGAAACCTAGAGAGGAACCGGGCTATGTGGGGTGGCCAGTCCTCTTCTGGCTGTGCCGGGTAGAGATTATAACAGAACATGACCAAGATGTTCAAATGTTCATAAATGACCAGCATGGTCAAATAATAATAAGGCAGAACAGTTGAAACTGGAGCAGCAGCACAGTCAGATGGACTGGGGACAGCAAGGAGCCATCATGTCAGGTAGTCCTGGGGCACGGTCCTAGGGCTCAGGTCCTCCGAGAGAGAGAAAGAAAGAGAGAATTAGAGAGAGCATATGTGGGGTGGCCAGTCCTCTTCTGGCTGTGCCAGGTGGAGATTATAACAGAACGTGGCCAAGATGTTCAAATGTTCATAAATGACCAGCATGGTTGAATAATAGTAAGGCAGAACAGTTGATTACCTCCTCATCACTATCTGAAGAGACAGGATTACCTCCTCAACACTATCTGTAGAGAGAGGATTACCTCCTCATCACTATCTGAAGGGAGATAATTACCTCCTCATCACTATCTGAAGAGACAGGATTACCTCCTCATCACTATCTGAAGAGACAGGATTACCTCCCCATCACTATCTGAAGAGACAGGATTACCTCATCACTATCTGAAGAGAAACGATTACCTCCTCAACACTATTTGAAGAGAGAGGATTACCTCCTCATCACTATCTGAAGAGACAGGATTACCTCCTCATCACTATCTGAAAAGAGAGAAATACCTCCCCATCACCATCACTATCTGAAGAGACAGGATTACCTCCCCATCACCATCACTATCTGAAGAGAGAGGATTACCTCCTCATCAGTATCTGAAGAGAGAGGATTACCTCATCACTATCACTATCTGAAGAGAGAGGATTACCTCCTCATCAGTATCTGAAGAGACAGGATTACCTCCTCATCACCATCACTATCTGAAGAGAGGATTACCTCCTCATCAGTATCTGAAGAGAGAGGATTACCTCCTCATCACCATCACTATCTGAAAGAGAGGATTACCTCCTCATCAGTATCTGAAGAGACAGGATTACCTCCTCATCACCATCACTATCTGAAGAGAGATGATTACCTCCTCATCACTATCTGTAGAGAGAGGATTACCTCCTCATCACTGTCACTATCTGAAGAGAGAGGACTACCTCCTCATCACCATCTGAAGAGAGAGGATTACCTCCTCATCACTATCTGAAGAGAGAGAATTACCTCCTCATCACTATCTGAAGAGAGAGACTTACCTCCTCATCACTATCTGAAGAGAGAGGATTACCTCCCCATCACTATCTGAAGAGAGAGGATTACTTCCTCATCAGTATCTGAAGAGACAGGATTACCTCCTCATCACTATCTGAAGAGAGAGGATTACCTCCTCATCACTATCTGAAGAGAGATAATTACCTCCTCATCACTATCTGAAGAGAGAGGATTACCTCCTCATCACTATCTGAAGAGAGAAGATTACCTCCCCATCACTATCTGAAGAGAGAAGATTACCTCCCCATCACTATCTGAAGAGTGAGGATTACCTCCCCATCACTATCTGAAGAGACATGATTACCTCCTCATCACTGTCACTATCTGAAGAGAGAGGATTACCTCCTCATCACTATCTGAAGAGACAGGATTACCTCCTCATCACTATCTGAAGAGAGAGGATTACCTCCTCATCAATATCTTAAGAGAGAGGATTACCTCCCCATCACCATCACAAAGAGAGGATTACCTCCTCATCAGTATCTGAAGAGACAGGATTACCTCCTCATCACCATCACTATCTGAAGAGAGAGGATTACCTCCTCATCAGTATCTGAAGAGAGAGGATTACCTCATCACTATCACTATCTGAAGAGAGAGGATTACCTCCTCATCAGTATCTGAAGAGACAGGATTACCTCCTCATCACCATCACTATCTGAAGAGAGGATTACCTCCTCATCAGTATCTGAAGAGAGAGGATTACCTCCTCATCACCATCACTATCTGAAGAGAGAGGATTACCTCCTCATCAGTATCTGAAGAGACAGGATTACCTCCTCATCACCATCACTATCTGAAGAGAGATGATTACCTCCTCATCACTATTTGTAGAGAGAGGATTACCTCCTCATCACTATCTGAAGAGATAGGATTACCTCCTCATCAGTATCTGAAGAGATAGGATTACCTCCTCATCAGTATCTGAAGAGAGAGGATTACCTCCTCATCAGTATCTGAAGAGAGAGGATTACCTCCTCATCACTATCTGAAGAGAGGATTACCTCCTCATCACTATCACTATCTGAAGAGAGAGGATTTCCTCCTCATCAGTATCTGAAGAGAGAAGATTACCTCCCCATCAGTATCTGAAAGAGAGGATTACCTCCTCAACACTATCTGAAGAGACAGGATTACCTCCTCATCACTGTCACTATCTGAAGAGAGGATTACCTCCCCATCACTATCTGAAGAGACATGATTACCTCCTCATCACTGTCACTATCTGAAGAGAGAGGATTACCTCCTCATCACTATCTGAAGAGACAGGATTACCACCTCATCACTATCTGAAGAGAGAGGATTACCTCCTCATCAATATCTTAAGAGAGAGGATTACCTCCCCATCACCATCATAAGAGAGAGGATTACCTCCTCATCAGTATCTGAAGAGACAGGATTACCTCCTCATCACCATCACTATCTGAAGAGAGAGGATTACCTCCTCATCAGTATCTGAAGAGAGAGGATTACCTCCTCATCACCATCAATATCTGAAAGAGAGGATTACCTCCTCATCAGTATCTGAAAGAGAGGATTACCTCCTCATCAGTATCTGAAAGAGAGGATTACCTCCTCATCACCATCACTATCTGAAGAGAGAGGATTACCTCCTCATAAGTATCTGAAGAGACAGGATTATCTCCTCATCACCATCACTATCTGAAGAGAGAGGATTACCTCCTCATCACTATCTGTAGAGAGAGGATTACCTCCTCATCACTATCTGAAGAGAGAGGATTACCTCCTCATCAGTATCTGAAGAGAGAATTACCTCCTCATCACTATCTGAAGAGAGAAGATTACCTCCTCATCACTATCTGAAGAGAGAGAATTACCTCCTCATCACTAACTGAAGAGAGTGGATTACCTCCTCATCACTATATGAAGAGACAGGATAACCTCCTCAACACTATCTGAAGAAAGAGGATTACCTCCCCATCACCATCACTATCTGAAGAGAGGATTACCTCCTCATCACTATCTGAAGAGAGTGGATTACCTCCTCATCACTATCACTATCTGAAGAGACAGGATTACCTCCTCATCACTATCTGAAGAGAGGATTAAATCAAAATCAAATCAAATCAAATTTATTTATATAGCCCTTCGTACATCAGCTGATATCTCAAAGTGCTGTACAGAAACCCAGCCTAAAACCCCAAACAGCAAACAATGCAGGTGTAAAAGCACGGTGGCTAGGAAAAACTCCCTAGAAAGGCCAAAACCTAGGAAGAAACCTAGAGAGGAACCGGGCTATGTGGGGTGGCCAGTCCTCTTCTGGCTGTGCCGGGTAGAGATTATAACAGAACATGACCAAGATGTTCAAATGTTCATAAATGACCAGCATGGTCAAATAATAATAAGGCAGAACAGTTGAAACTGGAGCAGCAGCACAGTCAGATGGACTGGGGACAGCAAGGAGCCATCATGTCAGGTAGTCCTGGGGCACGGTCCTAGGGCTCAGGTCCTCCGAGAGAGAGAAAGAAAGAGAGAATTAGAGAGAGCATATGTGGGGTGGCCAGTCCTCTTCTGGCTGTGCCAGGTGGAGATTATAACAGAACGTGGCCAAGATGTTCAAATGTTCATAAATGACCAGCATGGTTGAATAATAGTAAGGCAGAACAGTTGATTACCTCCTCATCACTATCTGAAGAGACAGGATTACCTCCTCAACACTATCTGTAGAGAGAGGATTACCTCCTCATCACTATCTGAAGGGAGATAATTACCTCCTCATCACTATCTGAAGAGACAGGATTACCTCCTCATCACTATCTGAAGAGACAGGATTACCTCCCCATCACTATCTGAAGAGACAGGATTACCTCATCACTATCTGAAGAGAAACGATTACCTCCTCAACACTATTTGAAGAGAGGATTACCTCCTCATCACTATCTGAAGAGACAGGATTACCTCCTCATCACTATCTGAAAAAGAGAGAAATACCTCCCCATCACCATCACTATCTGAAGAGACAGGATTACCTCCCCATCACCATCACTATCTGAAGAGAGAGGATTACCTCCTCATCAGTATCTGAAAGAGAGGATTACCTCATCACTATCACTATCTGAAGAGAGGATTACCTCCTCATCAGTATCTGAAGAGACAGGATTACCTCCTCATCACCATCACTATCTGAAGAGAGAGGATTACCTCCTCATCAGTATCTGAAGAGAGAGGATTACCTCCTCATCACCATCACTATCTGAAGAGAGAGGATTACCTCCTCATCAGTATCTGAAGAGACAGGATTACCTCCTCATCACCATCACTATCTGAAGAGAGATGATTACCTCCTCATCACTATCTGTAGAGAGAGGATTACCTCCTCATCACTGTCACTATCTGAAGAGAGAGGACTACCTCCTCATCACCATCTGAAGAGAGAGGATTACCTCCTCATCACTATCTGAAGAGAGAGAATTACCTCCTCATCACTATCTGAAGAGAGAGACTTACCTCCTCATCACTATCTGAAGAGAGAGGATTACCTCCCCATCACTATCTGAAGAGAGAGGATTACTTCCTCATCAGTATCTGAAGAGACAGGATTACCTCCTCATCACTATCTGAAGAGAGAGGATTACCTCCTCATCACTATCTGAAGAGAGATAATTACCTCCTCATCACTATCTGAATAGAGAGGATTACCTCCTCAACACTATCTGAAGAGAGAGGATTACCTCCCCATCACCATCACTATCTGAAGAGAGAGGATTACCTCCTAATCACTATCTGAAGGAAGAGGATTACCTCCTCATCACAATCACTATCTGAAGAGAGAGGATTACCTCCTCATCACAATCACTATCTGAAGAGAGAGGATTACCTCCTCATCACCATCACTATCTGAAGAGACAGGATTACCTCCTCATCACTATCTGAAGAGACAGGATTACCTCCTCATCACTATCTGAAGAGAGAGAATTACCTCCCCATCACCATCACTATCTGAAGAGACAGGATTACCTCCCCATCACCATCACTATCTGAAGAGAGGATTACCTCCTCATCACCATCACTATCTGAAGAGAGGATTACCTCCTCATCACCATCACTATCTGAAGAGAGAGGATTACCTCATCACTATCTGAAGAGACAGGATTACCTCCTCATCACTATCTGAAGAGAGAAGATTACCTCCCCATCAGTATCTGAAGAGAGAGGATTACCTCCTCATCACTATCTGAAGAGAGAGGATTACCTCCTCATCACTATCTGAAGAGAGAAGATTACCTCCCCATCAGTATCTGAAGAGAGAGGATTACCTCCCCATCACTATCTGAAGAGACATGATTACTTCCTCATCACTGTCACTATCTGAAGAGAGAGGATTACCTCCTCATCACTATCTGAAGAGACAGGATTACCTCATCACTATCTGAGGAGAGAGGATTACCTCCTCATCAATATCTTAAGAGAGAGGATTACCTCCCCATCACCATCACAAGAGAGGGGATTACCTCCTCATCAGTATCTGAAGAGACAGGATTACCTCCTCATCACCATCACTGAAGAGAGAGGATTACCTCCTCATCAGTATCTGAAGAGAGAGGATTACCTCCTCATCACCATCACTATCTGAAGAGAGAGGATTCCCTCCTCATCAGTATCTGAAGAGAGAGGATTACCTCCTCATCAGTATCTGAAGAGAGAGGATTACCTCCTCATCAGTATCTGAAGAGAGAGGATTACCTCCTCATCACCATCACTATCTGAAGAGAGGATTTCCTCCTCATCAGTATCTGAAGAGAAGATTACCTCCCCATCAGTATCTGAAGAGAGAGGATTACCTCCTCAACACTATCTGAAGAGACAGGATTACCTCCTCATCACTGTCACTATCTGAAGAGAGAGGATTACCTCCTCATCACTATCTGAAGAGACATGATTACCTCCTCATCACTGTCACTATCTGAAGAGAGAGGATTACCTCCCCATCACTATCTGAAGAGACATGATTACCTCATCACTGTCACTATCTGAAGAGAGAGGATTACCTCCTCATCACTATCTGAAGAGACAGGATTACCACCTCATCACTATCTGAAGAGAGAGGATTACCTCCTCATCAATATCTTAAGAGAGAGGATTACCTCCCCATCACCATCACAAAGAGAGGATTACCTCCTCATCAGTATCTGAAGAGACAGGATTACCTCCTCATCACCATCACTATCTGAAGAGAGAGGATTACCTCCTCATCAGTATCTGAAAGAGAGGATTACCTCCTCATCACCATCAATATCTGAAAGAGAGGATTACCTCCTCATCAGTATCTGAAGAGAGAGGATTACCTCCTCATCAGTATCTGAAGAGAGAGGATTACCTCCTCATCAGTATCTGAAGAGAGAGGATTACCTCCTCATCACCATCACTATCTGAAGAGAGAGGATTACCTCCTCATAAGTATCTGAAGAGACAGGATTATCTCCTCATCACCATCACTATCTGAAGAGAGGATTACCTCCTCATCACTATCTGTAGAGAGAGGATTACCTCCTCATCACTATCTGAAGAGAGAGGATTACCTCCTCATCACTATCTGAAGAGAGCAGATTACCTCCTCATCACTATCTGAAGAGAGAAGATTACCTCCTCATCACTATCTGAAGAGAGAGAATTACCTCCTCATCACTAACTGAAGAGAGTGGATTACCTCCTCATCACTATATGAAGAGACAGGATAACCTCCTCAACACTATCTGAAGAAAGAGGATTACCTCCCCATCACCATCACTATCTGAAGAGAGAGGATTACCTCCTCATCACTATCTGAAGAGAGTGGATTACCTCCTCATCACTATCACTATCTGAAGAGACAGGATTACCTCCTCATCACTATCTGAAGAGACAGGATTACCTCCTCATCACTATCTGAAGGGAGATAATTACCTCCTCATCACTATCTGAAGAGACAGGATTACCTCCTCATCACTATCTGAAGAGACAGGATTACCTCCCCATCACTATCTGAAGAGACAGGATTACCTCCTCATCACTATCTGAAGAGAAACGATTACCTCCTCAACACTATTTGAAGAGAGAGGATTACCTCATCACTATCTGAAGAGACAGGTTTACCTCCTCATCACTATCTGAAAAGAGAGAAATACCTCCCCATCACCATCACTATCTGAAGAGACAGGATTGCCTCCCCATCACCATCACTATCTGAAGAGACAGGATTACCTCCTCATCACTATCTGAAGAGAGAAGATTACCTCCCCATCACTATCTGAAGAGAGAAGATTACCTCCCCATCACTATCTGAAGAGTGAGGATTACCTCCCCATCACTATCTGAAGAGACATGATTACCTCCTCATCACTGTCACTATCTGAAGAGAGAGGATTACCTCCCCATCACTATCTGAAGAGACATGATTACCTCATCACTGTCACTATCTGAAGAGAGAGGATTACCTCCTCATCACTATCTGAAGAGACAGGATTACCACCTCATCACTATCTGAAGAGAGAGGATTACCTCCTCATCAATATCTTAAGAGAGAGGATTACCTCCCCATCACCATCACAAGAGAGAGGATTACCTCCTCATCAGTATCTGAAGAGACAGGATTACCTCCTCATCACCATCACTATCTGAAGAGAGAGGATTACCTCCTCATCAGTATCTGAAGAGAGAGGATTACCTCCTCATCACTATCTGAAGAGAGAGGATTACCTCCTCATCACTATCTGAAGAGAGCAGATTACCTCCTCATCACTATCTGAAGAGAGAGGATTACCTCCTCATCAGTATCTGAAGAGAGAGGATTACCTCCTCATCACCATCACTATCTGAAGAGAGAGGATTACCTCCTCATAAGTATCTGAAGAGACAGGATTATCTCCTCATCACCATCACTATCTGAAGAGAGAGGATTACCTCCTCATCACTATCTGTAGAGAGAGGATTACCTCCTCATCACTATCTGAAGAGAGAGGATTACCTCCTCATCACTATCTGAAGAGAGCAGATTACCTCCTCATCACTATCTGAAGAGAGAAGATTACCTCCTCATCACTATCTGAAGAGAGAGAATTACCTCCTCATCACTAACTGAAGAGAGTGGATTACCTCCTCATCACTATATGAAGAGACAGGATAACCTCCTCAACACTATCTGAAGAAAGAGGATTACCTCCCCATCACCATCACTATCTGAAGAGAGAGGATTACCTCCTCATCACTATCTGAAGAGAGTGGATTACCTCCTCATCACTATCACTATCTGAAGAGACAGGATTACCTCCTCATCACTATCTGAAGAGACAGGATTACCTCCTCATCACTATCACTATCTGAAGAGACAGGATTACCTCCTCATCACTATCTGAAGAGAGAGGATTACCTCCTCATCACTATCTGAAGGGAGATAATTACCTCCTCATCACTATCTGAAGAGACAGGATTACCTCCTCATCACTATCTGAAGAGACAGGATTACCTCCCCATCACTATCTGAAGAGACAGGATTACCTCCTCATCACTATCTGAAGAGAAACGATTACCTCCTCAACACTATTTGAAGAGAGAGGATTACCTCATCACTATCTGAAGAGACAGGTTTACCTCCTCATCACTATCTGAAAAGAGAGAAATACCTCCCCATCACCATCACTATCTGAAGAGACAGGATTACCTCCCCATCACCATCACTATCTGAAGAGACAGGATTACCTCCTCATCACTATCTGAAGAGAGAAGATTACCTCCCCATCACTATCTGAAGAGAGAAGATTACCTCCCCATCACTATCTGAAGAGTGAGGATTACCTCCCCATCACTATCTGAAGAGACATGATTACCTCCTCATCACTGTCACTATCTGAAGAGAGAGGATTACCTCCTCATCACTATCTGAAGAGACAGGATTACCTCCTCATCACTATCTGAAGAGAGAGGATTACCTCCCCATCACCATCACAAGAGAGAGGATTACCTCCTCATCAGTATCTGAAGAGACAGGATTACCTCCTCATCACCATCACTATCTGAAGAGAGAGGATTACCTCCTCATCAGTATCTGAAGAGAGAGGATTACCTCATCACTATCACTATCTGAAGAGAGAGGATTACCTCCTCATCAGTATCTGAAGAGACAGGATTACCTCCTCATCACCATCACTATCTGAAGAGAGAGGATTACCTCCTCATCAGTATCTGAAGAGAGAGGATTATCTCCTCATCACCATCACTATCTGAAGAGAGAGGATTACCTCCTCATCAGTATCTGAAGAGACAGGATTACCTCCTCATCACCATCACTATCTGAAGAGAGAGGATTACCTCCTCATCACTATTTGTAGAGAGAGGATTACCTCCTCATCACTATTTGTAGAGAGAGGATTACCTCCTCATCACTATCTGAAGAGATAGGATTACCTCCTCATCAGTATCTGAAGAGAGAGGATTACCTCCTCATCAGTATCTGAAGAGAGAGGATTACCTCCTCATCACTATCTGAAGAGAGGATTACCTCCTCATCACTATCACTATCTGAAGAGAGAGGATTTCCTCCTCATCAGTATCTGAAGAGAGAAGATTACCTCCCCATCAGTATCTGAAGAGAGAGGATTACCTCCTCAACACTATCTGAAGAGACAGGATTACCTCCTCATCACTGTCACTATCTGAAGAGAGAGGATTACCTCCTCATCACTATCTGAAGAGACATGATTACCTCCTCATCACTGTCACTATCTGAAGAGAGAGGATTACCTCCCCATCACTATCTGAAGAGACATGATTACCTCCTCATCACTGTCACTATCTGAAGAGAGAGGATTACCTCCTCATCACTATCTGAAGAGACAGGATTACCACCTCATCACTATCTGAAGAGAGAGGATTACCTCCTCATCAATATCTTAAGAGAGAGGATTACCTCCCCATCACCATCATAAGAGAGAGGATTACCTCCTCATCAGTATCTGAAGAGAGAGGATTACCTCCTCATCAGTATCTGAAGAGACAGGATTACCTCCTCATCACCATCACTATCTGAAGAGAGAGGATTACCTCCTCATCAGTATCTGAAGAGAGAGGATTACCTCCTCATCACCATCAATATCTGAAGAGAGAGGATTACCTCCTCATCAGTATCTGAAGAGAGAGGATTACCTCCTCATCAGTATCTGAAGAGAGAGGATTACCTCCTCATCACCATCACTATCTGAAGAGAGAGGATTACCTCCTCATAAGTATCTGAAGAGACAGGATTATCTCCTCATCACCATCACTATCTGAAGAGAGAGGATTACCTCCTCATCACTATCTGTAGAGAGAGGATTACCTCCTCATCACTATCTGAAGAGAGAGGATTACCTCCTCATCAGTATCTGAAGAGAGAGAATTACCTCCTCATCACTATCTGAAGAGAGAAGATTACCTCCTCATCACTATCTGAAGAGAGAATTACCTCCTCATCACTAACTGAAGAGAGTGGATTACCTCCTCATCACTATATGAAGAGACAGGATAACCTCCTCAACACTATCTGAAGAAAGAGGATTACCTCCCCATCACCATCACTATCTGAAGAGAGAGGATTACCTCCTCATCACTATCTGAAGAGAGTGGATTACCTCCTCATCACTATCACTATCTGAAGAGACAGGATTACCTCCTCATCACTATCTGAAGAGAGAGGATTACCTCCTCATCACTATCTGAAGAGACAGGATTACCTCCTCAACACTATCTGTAGAGAGAGGATTACCTCCTCATCACTATCTGAAGGGAGATAATTACCTCCTCATCACTATCTGAAGAGACAGGATTACCTCCTCATCACTATCTGAAGAGACAGGATTACCTCCTCATCAGTATCTGAAGAGAGAGGATTACCTCCTCATCACCATCACTATCTGAAGAGAGAGGATTACCTCCTCATCAGTATCTGAAGAGACAGGATTACCTCCTCATCACCATCACTATCTGAAGAGAGATGATTACCTCCTCATCACTATCTGTAGAGAGAGGATTACCTCCTCATCACTATCTGAAGAGAGAGGATTACCTCCTCATCAGTATCTGAAGAGAGAGAATTACCTCCTCATCACTATCTGAAGAGAGAAGATTACCTCCTCATCACTATCTGAAGAGAGAGAATTACCTCCTCATCACTAACTGAAGAGAGTGGATTACCTCCTCATCACTATATGAAGAGACAGGATAACCTCCTCAACACTATCTGAAGAAAGAGGATTACCTCCCCATCACCATCACTATCTGAAGAGAGAGGATTACCTCCTCATCACTATCTGAAGAGAGTGGATTACCTCCTCATCACTATCACTATCTGAAGAGACAGGATTACCTCCTCATCACTATCTGAAGAGAGAGGATTACCTCCTCATCACTATCTGAAGAGACAGGATTACCTCCTCAACACTATCTGTAGAGAGAGGATTACCTCCTCATCACTATCTGAAGGGAGATAATTACCTCCTCATCACTATCTGAAGAGACAGGATTACCTCCTCATCACTATCTGAAGAGACAGGATTACCTCCCCATCACTATCTGAAGAGACAGGATTACCTCATCACTATCTGAAGAGAAACGATTACCTCCTCAACACTATTTGAAGAGAGAGGATTACCTCCTCATCACTATCTGAAGAGACAGGATTACCTCCTCATCACTATCTGAAAAGAGAGAAATACCTCCCCATCACCATCACTATCTGAAGAGACAGGATTACCTCCCCATCACCATCACTATCTGAAAGAGAGGATTACCTCCTCATCAGTATCTGAAGAGAGAGGATTACCTCATCACTATCACTATCTGAAGAGAGAGGATTACCTCCTCATCAGTATCTGAAGAGACAGGATTACCTCCTCATCACCATCACTATCTGAAGAGAGGATTACCTCCTCATCAGTATCTGAAGAGAGAGGATTACCTCCTCATCACCATCACTATCTGAAGAGAGGATTACCTCCTCATCAGTATCTGAAGAGACAGGATTACCTCCTCATCACCATCACTATCTGAAGAGAGATGATTACCTCCTCATCACTATCTGTAGAGAGAGGATTACCTCCTCATCACTATCTGAAGAGATAGGATTACCTCCTCATCAGTATCTGAAGAGAGAGGATTACCTCCTCATCAGTATCTGAAGAGAGAGGATTACCTCCTCATCACTATCTGAAAGAGGATTACCTCCTCATCACTATCACTATCTGAAGAGAGAGGATTTCCTCCTCATCAGTATCTGAAGAGAAGATTACCTCCCCATCAGTATCTGAAGAGAGAGGATTACCTCCTCAACACTATCTGAAGAGACAGGATTACCTCCTCATCACTGTCACTATCTGAAGAGAGAGGATTACCTCCTCATCACTATCTGAAGAGACATGATTACCTCCTCATCACTGTCACTATCTGAAGAGAGAGGATTACCTCCCCATCACTATCTGAAGAGACATGATTACCTCCTCATCACTGTCACTATCTGAAGAGAGAGGATTACCTCCTCATCACTATCTGAAGAGACAGTATTACCACCTCATCACTATCTGAAGAGAGAGGATTACCTCCTCATCAATATCTTAAGAGAGAGGATTACCTCCCCATCACCATCATAAGAGAGAGGATTACCTCCTCATCAGTATCTGAAGAGACAGGATTACCTCCTCATCACCATCACTATCTGAAGAGAGAGGATTACCTCCTCATCAGTATCTGAAGAGAGAGGATTACCTCCTCATCACCATCAATATCTGAAGAGAGAGGATTACCTCCTCATCAGTATCTGAAGAGAGAGGATTACCTCCTCATCAGTATCTGAAGAGAGGATTACCTCCTCATCACCATCACTATCTGAGAGAGAGGATTACCTCCTCATAAGTATCTGAAGAGACAGGATTATCTCCTCATCACCATCACTATCTGAAGAGAGAGGATTACCTCCTCATCACTATCTGTAGAGAGAGGATTACCTCCTCATCACTATCTGAAGAGAGAGGATTACCTCCTCATCAGTATCTGAAGAGAGAGAATTACCTCCTCATCACTATCTGAAGAGAGAAGATTACCTCCTCATCACTATCTGAAGAGAGAGAATTACCTCCTCATCACTAACTGAAGAGAGTGGATTACCTCCTCATCACTATATGAAGAGACAGGATAACCTCCTCAACACTATCTGAAGAAAGAGGATTACCTCCCCATCACCATCACTATCTGAAGAGAGAGGATTACCTCCTCATCACTATCTGAAGAGAGTGGATTACCTCCTCATCACTATCACTATCTGAAGAGACAGGATTACCTCCTCATCACTATCTGAAGAGAGAGGATTACCTCCTCATCACTATCTGAAGAGACAGGATTACCTCCTCAACACTATCTGTAGAGAGAGGATTACCTCCTCATCACTATCTGAAGGGGAGATAATTACCTCCTCATCACTATCTGAAGAGACAGGATTACCTCCTCATCACTATCTGAAGAGACAGGATTACCTCCCCATCACTATCTGAAGAGACAGGATTACCTCATCACTATCTGAAGAGAAACGATTACCTCCTCAACACTATTTGAAGAGAGAGGATTACCTCCTCATCACTATCTGAAGAGACAGGATTACCTCCTCATCACTATCTGAAAAGAGAGAAATACCTCCCCATCACCATCACTATCTGAAGAGACAGGATTACCTCCCCATCACCATCACTATCTGAAGAGAGAGGATTACCTCCTCATCAGTATCTGAAGAGAGAGGATTACCTCATCACTATCACTATCTGAAGAGAGAGGATTACCTCCTCATCAGTATCTGAAGAGACAGGATTACCTCCTCATCACCATCACTATCTGAAGAGAGAGGATTACCTCCTCATCAGTATCTGAAGAGAGAGGATTACCTCCTCATCACCATCACTATCTGAAGAGAGAGGATTACCTCCTCATCAGTATCTGAAGAGACAGGATTACCTCCTCATCACCATCACTATCTGAAGAGAGATGATTACCTCCTCATCACTATCTGTAGAGAGAGGATTACCTCCTCATCACTATCTGAAGAGATAGGATTACCTCCTCATCAGTATCTGAAGAGAGAGGATTACCTCCTCATCAGTATCTGAAGAGAGAGGATTACCTCCTCATCACTATCTGAAGAGAGGATTACCTCCTCATCACTATCACTATCTGAAGAGAGAGGATTTCCTCCTCATCAGTATCTGAAGAGAGAAGATTACCTCCCCATCAGTATCTGAAGAGAGAGGATTACCTCCTCAACACTATCTGAAGAGACAGGATTACCTCCTCATCACTGTCACTATCTGAAGAGAGAGGATTACCTCCTCATCACTATCTGAAGAGACATGATTACCTCCTCATCACCATCAATATCTGAAGAGAGAGGATTACCTCCTCATCAGTATCTGAAGAGAGAGGATTACCTCCTCATCAGTATCTGAAGAGAGAGGATTACCTCCTCATCACCATCACTATCTGAAGAGAGAGGATTACCTCCTCATAAGTATCTGAAGAGACAGGATTATCTCCTCATCACCATCACTATCTGAAGAGAGAGGATTACCTCCTCATCACTATCTGTAGAGAGAGGATTACCTCCTCATCACTATCTGAAGAGAGAGGATTACCTCCTCATCAGTATCTGAAGAGAGAGAATTACCTCCTCATCACTATCTGAAGAGAGAAGATTACCTCCTCATCACTATCTGAAGAGAGAGAATTACCTCCTCATCACTAACTGAAGAGAGTGGATTACCTCCTCATCACTATATGAAGAGACAGGATAACCTCCTCAACACTATCTGAAGAAAGAGGATTACCTCCCCATCACCATCACTATCTGAAGAGAGAGGATTACCTCCTCATCACTATCTGAAGAGAGTGGATTACCTCCTCATCACTATCACTATCTGAAGAGACAGGATTACCTCCTCATCACTATCTGAAGAGAGAGGATTACCTCCTCATCACTATCTGAAGAGACAGGATTACCTCCTCAACACTATCTGTAGAGAGAGGATTACCTCCTCATCACTATCTGAAGGGAGATAATTACCTCCTCATCACTATCTGAAGAGACAGGATTACCTCCTCATCACTATCTGAAGAGACAGGATTACCTCCCCATCACTATCTGAAGAGACAGGATTACCTCATCACTATCTGAAGAGAAACGATTACCTCCTCAACACTATTTGAAGAGAGAGGATTACCTCCTCATCACTATCTGAAGAGACAGGATTACCTCCTCATCACTATCTGAAAAGAGAGAAATACCTCCCCATCACCATCACTATCTGAAGAGACAGGATTACCTCCCCATCACCATCACTATCTGAAGAGAGAGGATTACCTCCTCATCAGTATCTGAAGAGAGAGGATTACCTCATCACTATCACTATCTGAAGAGAGAGGATTACCTCCTCATCAGTATCTGAAGAGACAGGATTACCTCCTCATCACCATCACTATCTGAAGAGAGAGGATTACCTCCTCATCAGTATCTGAAGAGAGAGGATTACCTCCTCATCACCATCACTATCTGAAGAGAGAGGATTACCTCCTCATCAGTATCTGAAGAGACAGGATTACCTCCTCATCACCATCACTATCTGAAGAGAGATGATTACCTCCTCATCACTATCTGTAGAGAGAGGATTACCTCCTCATCACTATCTGAAGAGATAGGATTACCTCCTCATCAGTATCTGAAGAGAGAGGATTACCTCCTCATCAGTATCTGAAGAGAGAGGATTACCTCCTCATCACTATCTGAAGAGAGGATTACCTCCTCATCACTATCACTATCTGAAGAGAGAGGATTTCCTCCTCATCAGTATCTGAAGAGAGAAGATTACCTCCCCATCAGTATCTGAAGAGAGAGGATTACCTCCTCAACACTATCTGAAGAGACAGGATTACCTCCTCATCACTGTCACTATCTGAAGAGAGAGGATTACCTCCTCATCACTATCTGAAGAGACATGATTACCTCCTCATCACTGTCACTATCTGAAGAGAGAGGATTACCTCCCCATCACTATCTGAAGAGACATGATTACCTCCTCATCACTGTCACTATCTGAAGAGACAGGATTACCTCCTCATCACTATCTGAAGAGACAGGATTACCACCTCATCACTATCTGAAGAGAGGATTACCTCCTCATCAATATCTTAAGAGAGAGGATTACCTCCCCATCACCATCATAAGAGAGAGGATTACCTCCTCATCAGTATCTGAAGAGACAGGATTACCTCCTCATCACCATCACTATCTGAAGAGAGAGGATTACCTCCTCATCAGTATCTGAAGAGAGAGGATTACCTCCTCATCACCATCAATATCTGAAGAGAGAGGATTACCTCCTCATCAGTATCTGAAGAGAGAGGATTACCTCCTCATCAGTATCTGAAGAGAGAGGATTACCTCCTCATCACCATCACTATCTGAAGAGAGAGGATTACCTCCTCATCACTATCTGTAGAGAGAGGATTACCTCCTCATCACTATCTGAAGAGAGAGGATTACCTCCTCATCAGTATCTGAAGAGAGAGGATTACCTCCTCATCACTATCTGAAGAGAGAAGATTACCTCCTCATCACTATCTGAAGAGAGAAGATTACCTCCTCATCACTATCTGAAGAGAGAGAATTACCTCCTCATCACTAACTGAAGAGAGTGGATTACCTCCTCATCACTATATGAAGAGACAGGATAACCTCCTCAACACTATCTGAAGAAAGAGGATTACCTCCCCATCACCATCACTATCTGAAGAGAGAGGATTACCTCCTCATCACTATCTGAAGAGTGGATTACCTCCTCATCACTATCACTATCTGAAGAGACAGGATTACCTCCTCATCACTATCTGAAGAGAGAGGATTACCTCCTCATCACTATCTGAAGAGACAGGATTACCTCCTCAACACTATCTGTAGAGAGAGGATTACCTCCTCATCACTATCTGAAGGGAGATAATTACCTCCTCATCACTATCTGAAGAGACAGGATTACCTCCTCATCACTATCTGAAGAGACAGGATTACCTCCCCATCACTATCTGAAGAGACAGGATTACCTCATCACTATCTGAAGAGAAACGATTACCTCCTCAACACTATTTGAAGAGAGAGGATTACCTCCTCATCACTATCTGAAGAGACAGGATTACCTCCTCATCACTATCTGAAAAGAGAGAAATACCTCCCCATCACCATCACTATCTGAAGAGACAGGATTACCTCCCCATCACCATCACTATCTGAAGAGACAGGATTACCTCCTCATCACTATCTGAAGAGAGAAGATTACCTCCCCATCACTATCTGAAGAGTGAGGATTACCTCCCCATCACTATCTGAAGAGACATGATTACCTCCTCATCACTGTCACTATCTGAAGAGAGAGGATTACCTCCTCATCACTATCTGAAGAGACAGGATTACCTCCTCATCACTATCTGAAGAGAGAGGATTACCTCCTCATCAATATCTTAAGAGAGAGGATTACCTCCCCATCACCATCACAAGAGAGAGGATTACCTCCTCATCAGTATCTGAAGAGACAGGATTACCTCCTCATCAGTATCTGAAGAGACAGGATTACCTCCTCATCACCATCACTATCTGAAGAGAGAGGATTACCTCCTCATCAGTATCTGAAGAGAGAGGATTACCTCCTCATCACTATCACTATCTGAAGAGAGAGGATTACCTCCTCATCAGTATCTGAAGAGACAGGATTACCTCCTCATCACCATCACTATCTGAAGAGAGAGGATTACCTCCTCATCAGTATCTGAAGAGAGAGGATTACCTCCTCATCAGTATCTGAAGAGAGAGGATTACCTCCTCATCACCATCACTATCTGAAGAGAGAGGATTACCTCCTCATCACTATCTGAAGAGAGGATTACCTCCTCATCACTATCACTTTCTGAAGAGACAGGATTACCTCCTCATCACTTTCTGAAGAGACAGGATTACCTCCTCATCACTATCTGAAGAGACAGGATTACCTCCTCATCACTATCTGAAGAGAAACGATTTCCTCCTCAACGCTATCTGTAGAGAGAGGATTACCTCCTCATCACTATCTGAAGAGAGATAATTACCTCCTCATCACTATCTGAAGAGAGAGGATTACCTCCTCATCACTATCTGAAGAGAAACCATTACCTCCTCATCACTATCTGAAGAGAGAGAATTACCTCCTCATCACTATCTGAAGAGAGAAGATTACCTCCTCATCACTATCTGAAGAGAGAGAATTACCTCCTCATCACTAACTGAAGAGAGTAGATTACCTCCTCATCACTATATGAAGAGACAGGATTACCTCCTCATCACTATCTGAAGAGAGAGGATTACCTCCTCATCACTATCACTATCTGAAGAGAGAGGATTACCTCCCCATCACCATCACTATCTGAAGAGAGAGGATTACCTCCTCATCACTATCTGAAGAGAGAGGATTACCTCCTCATCACTATCACTATCTGAAGAGACAGGATTACCTCCTCATCACTATCTGAAGAGAGAGGATTACCTCCTCATCACTATCTGAAGAGAAACGATTACCTCCTCATCACTATTTGAAGAGAGATGATTACCTCCCCATCACCATCACTATCTGAAGAGACAGGATTACCTCCCCATCACCATCACTATCTGAAGAGACAGGATTACCTCCTCATCACTATCTGGAGAGAGAAGATTACCTCCCCATCACCATCACTATCTGAAGAGACAGGATTACCTCCTCATCACTGTCTGAAGAGAGAGGATTACCTCCTCATCACCATCACTATCTGAAGAGAGAGGATTACCTCCTCATCACCATCACTATCTGAAGAGAGGATTACCTCCTCATCACTATCTGAAGAGAGAGGATTACCTCCTCATCACTATCACTATCTGAAGAGACAGGATTACCTCCTCATCACTATCTGAAGAGAGAGGATTACCTCCTCATCACTATCTGTAGAGACAGGATTACCTCCTCATCACTATCTGAAGAGAGAGAATTACCTCCTCATCACTAACTGAAGAGAGTAGATTACCTCCTCATCACTATCTGAAGAGAGAAGATTACCTCCTCATCACTATCTGAAGAGAGAGGATTACCTCCTCATCAATATCTTAAGACATTTACATTTAAGTCATTTAGCAGACGCTCTTGTCCAGAGTGACTTACAAATTGGTGCATTCACCTTATGACATCCAGTGGAACAGTCACTTTACAATAGTGCATCTAAATCTTAAAGGGGGGGGGGGGTGAGAGGGATTACTTATCCTATCCTAGGTATTCCTTAAAGAGGTGGGGTTTCAGGTGTCTCCGGAAGGTGGTGATTGACTCCGCTGTCCTGGTGTCGTGAGGGAGTTTGTTCCACCATTGGGGGGCCAGAGCAGCGAACAGTTTTGACTGGGCTGAGCGGGAACTGTACTTCCTCAGTGGTAGGGAGGCGAGCAGGCCAGAGGTGGATGAACGCAGTGCCCTTGTTTGGGTGTAGGGCCTGATCAGAGCCTGGAGGTACTGAGGTGCCGTTCCCCTCACAGCTCCGTAGGCAAGCACCATGGTCTGACTGACTGACTGACTGACTGACTGACTGACTGACTGACTGACTGACTGACTGACTGACTGACTGACTAACGGTGAGTGTGACTGACTGACTGACTGACTGACTGACTGACTGACTGACTGACTGACTGACTGACTGACTGACTGACTGACTGACTGACACCGCTATAAAATGGGACCAAGTTGAACGGAGCTTTTCTGTTTGAAATCCGCACAAGACATGAGGAAACCTCTCTTTGACTTTTTCTTCAGAGGGAAAATAACAGAGTCACCGGTGCCGTTTGAGATAGAAGTGATATAGTGATACGACGTAAAGCGGTTTAGAGGTCTTTTACGAGTTCTATGTGGATGGATTCTGAATGTGGTAGTATGATGCACTGAAACATGTAGTTTATCAGCTCTGTGTCAACTTCCATCCGTTTTTTAATGATGATTGCGGCTTTCATTCCGGAATCTGTTCCTTATTTCAATGCACCACAAACTATCACCAGTTTCCTGCTCTTGGTTCCGTGGTGGTTTTATCAGCAGAAAGACACAGAGAGCCGAGCAGGGAGGTTGTCCTGCTACAGATCAGAAGACCAGTGATCCTACAGCGGCATCAGGACGAGGCCAGAGCGAAAAGCACAAAGGCTACAGCAGCATCATACAATAATCAAAGTTGGAATGAAACGATATATTTTTTCAGTAAACTCATGATGCGGCACGCAAAGCGGGGATGCCAGCCAGGCGTGGCTTGCATTTGAAAAGCCATTATGTATATAACCAGCCTGTCCGTTTGATAAACACACTAATCTAAGTGATGAGTAGTAAAGGACACGTCATTAAATAAAGGAACCGATTTACCGAAGTTGAGGAGGAGGTGAAATACGCATTACGCCGGGTTGCATACCTTCGTGGCTTTTTTGCGCACGGGATTTGACTTCCTATGTTGAACGATAAACTTCCTTGATTCAACGGACATTTTAATTGCATTAACAGATCCCTTCAGTTGTGCGCCATGTCGGAGGTTGGGGGCTTTCTAGGGACACTCGACTTGGATTTACAGAGTTTCCCCGCACTAGGAAGTATGCCCTTGGCAGAGGCGCCAGCGGGGTTACTGGATGAGAGGCTGGGACAGATCGAGGGGAGGTTACAGCGAGGCTCGTTGACGGAATTCGAGCACCTTAAAGGGATTCTGCGGCGGAGGCAGCTGTACTGTCGAACCGGATTCCAGCTGGAGATATTCCCCAACGGGACCGTGTACGGGACAAGACAGGACCACAGCAGATTCGGTAAGCTTCCACCAGTTGCATGTGAACTTGGTTTTGTGCACAAAGACCAAGAGCAACATCTTTTGCAACAACTTTTAAATTTGACACCTGGTTATTTATTTGCCGGGTTTCCTTTCACAAGCAGTTGACATGCCTTTGATGATAGAGCAGCAGCTTTTTCTGTCTTTCCGGTAACAGAAGATGTGTCCTATTTAACCGGTAACAGAAGATGTGTTATATATTTAACCGGTAACAGAAGATGTGTTATATATTGAACCGGTAACAGAATATGTGTTATATTTAACCGGTAACAGAAGATGTGTTATATATTTAACCGGTAACAGAAGATGTGTTATATATTTAACCGGTAACAGAAGATGTGTTATATATTGAACCGGTAACAGAAGATGTGATATATATTGAACCGGTAACAGAATATGTGTTATATTTAACCGGTAACAGAAGATGTGTTATATATTGAACCGGTAACAGAATATGTGTTATATTTAACCGGTAACATAATATGTGTTATATATTGAACCGGTAACAGAATATGTGTTATATTTAACCGGTAACAGAAGATGTGTTATATATTTAACCGGTAACAGAATATGTGTTATATTTAACCGGTAACAGAAGATGTGTTATATATTTAACCGGTAACAGAATATGTGTTATATTTAACCGGTAACAGAATATGTGTTATATTGAACCGGTAACAGAATATGTGTTATATTTAACCTGTTACAGAAGATGTGTTATATATTGAACCGGTAACAGAATATGTGTTATATTGAACCGGTAACAGAATATGTGTTATATTTAACCGGTAACAGAAGATGTGTTATATTTAACCGGTAACAGAAGATGTGTTATATATTGAACCGGTAACAGAAGATGTGTTATATTTAACCGGTAACAGAAGATGTGTTATATTTAACCGGTAACAGAAGATGTGTTATATATTGAACCGGTAACAGAAGATGTGTTATATTTAACCGGTAACAGAATATGTGTTATATTAAACCGGTAACAGAATATGTGTTATATATTGAACCGGTAACAGAATATGTGTTATATTTAACCGGTAACAGAATATGTGTTATATTTAACCGGTAACAGAAGATGTGTTATATATTGAACCGGTAACAGAAGATGTGTTATATATTGAACCGGTAACAGAAGGATTTTACTGCAGGCCATTTGATTCCTATTATGGCCCACTTCTCAGAATGTGATTAGTCATATTGCTGAAGGATTTCTGGTGTGTGTGTGTGTGTGTGTGTGTGTGTGTGTGTGTGTGTGTGTGTGTGTGTGTGTGTGTGTGTGTGTGTGTGTGTGTGTGTGTGTGTGTGTGTGTGTGTGTGTGTGTGTGTGTGTGTGTGTGTGTGTGTGTGTGTGTGTGTGTGTGTGTGTGTGTGTGTGTGTGTTATCCAGTCAGCAGGACAGCCACATGCCTTCCTCCCCCGTCCAACCCACCCTCAGCGGGGCGCGGGAACACTGGACAGGCAATGGTCTGGTTCTCTGTTTAACTGGTTCAAAGGGACCATACCGGCTCTCTCTCTCCTAATTCTACTATTAATACGAATCATTGGAGGTGTGGTTCCAATCACTATCACAGACACATGAGGTCACAGAGAAAACATGCACATTCTCTGCATCTCTTGTCCATGCAGTCATTCTGCAGGTGCAGCTTCTCTGTTAGGCTCACTGCCTGCCTGCCACGGAGAGAAAGAGAGAGTTGGGGAAAGATTGATGGAGAGAGAGTGAGATGGAGAGAGAGTGAGATGGGGAGAGAGTGATGGGGAGAGAGTGATGAGATGGAAAGAGTGATGGGGAGAGAGTGATGAGAGAGACAGAGATATGAGGAGAGAGGGAGAGAGACATGGCGAGAGAGAAAGAGAGTTGAATTGAATTTGAATTTAATTTAATTGAGAGAGAGATGGGGACAGAGAGAGACAGAGAGAGATGAGGAGAGAGAGAGAGAGAGATGGGGAAAGAGACAGACAGAGAGAGCCGGTGGTGTACAGGTCTGAACAGGGCTGGGGAGGGCTGAACAGGGCTGAGGAGGGCTGAACAGGGATAAACAGGGCTGAGGAGGGCTGAACAGGGATAAACAGGGCTGAGGAGGGCTGAACAGGGTTGAGGAGGGCTGAACAGGGCTGGGGAGGGCTGAACAGGGCTGGGGAGGGATAAACAGGGCTGAGGAGGGCTGAACAGGGCTGGGGAGGGATAAACAGGGCTGAACAGGGCTGAGGAGGGCTGAACAGGGCTGGGGAGGGCTGAACAGGGCTGGGGAGGGCTGAACAGGGCTGGGGAGGGCTGAACAGGGCTGGGGAGGGCTGAACAGGGCTGGGGAGGGCTGAACAGGGCTGGGGAGGGCTGAACAGGACTGGGGAGGGCTGAACAGGGCTGGGGAGGGCTGAACAGGGCTGAACAGGGCTGAGGAGGGCTGAACAGGGCTGAGGAGGGCTGAACAGGGCTGGGGAGGGCTGAACAGGGCTGGGGAGGGCTGAACAGGACTGGGGAGGGCTGAACAGGGCTGGGGAGGGCTGAACAGGGCTGGGGAGGGCTGAACAGGGCTGGGAGGGCTGAACAGGACTGGGGAGGGCTGAACAGGGCTGAGGAGGGCTGAACAGGGCTGAACAGGGCTGGGGAGGGCTGAACAGGGCTGAACAGTGCTGGGGGGGGCTGAACAGGGATAAACAGGGCTGAGGAGGGCTGAACAGGGCTGAGGAGGGCTGAACAGGGCTGAACAGGGCTGAACAGGGCTGAACAGGGCTGGGGAGGGCTGAACAGGGCTGGGGAGGGCTGAACAGGGCTGAACAGGGATAAACAGGGCTGAGGAGGGCTGAACAGGGCTGGGGAGAGCTGAACAGGGCTGGGGAGGGCTGAACAGGGATAAACAGGGCTGAGGAGGGCTGAACAGGGATAAACAGGGCTGAGGAGGGCTGAACAGGGCTGGGGAGGGCTGAACAGGGATAAACAGGGCTGAGGAGGGCTGAGGAGGTCTGAACAGGGCTGAGGAGGGCTGAACAGGGCTGGGGAGGGCTGAACAGGGCTGAACAGGGCTGAGGAGGGCTGAAGAGGGCTGAACAGGGCTGAGGAGGGCTGAACAGGGCTGAGGAGGGCTGAACAGGGCTGGGGAGGGCTGAACAGGGATAAACAGGGCTGAGGAGTGCTGAACAGGGCTGAGGAGGGCTGAACAGGGCTGAGGAGGGCTGAACAGGTCTGGGGAGAGCTGAGGAGGGCTGAACAGGGCTGGGGAGGGCTGAACAGGGCTGGGGAGGGCTGAACAGGGCTGGGGAGGGCTGAACAGGGCTGAGGAGGGCTGAACAGGGCTAGGGAGGGCTGAACAGGGATAAACAGGGCTGAAGAGGGCTGAACAGGGATATGTGGACATCTATAAGTACCTCGGTGTCTGGCTAGACTGTAACTCTCCTTCCAGACTCATATCAAACATCTCCAATCGAAAATCAAATCAAGAGTCGGCTTTCTATTCCGCAACAAAGCCTCCTTCACTCATGCCGCCAAACTTACCCTAGTAAAACTGACTATCCTACCGATCCTCGACTTTGGCGATGTCATCTACAAAATTGCTTCCAACACTCTACTCAGCAAACTGGATGCAGTTTATCACAGTGCCATCCGTTTTGTCACTAAAGCACCTTATTACCACCCACCACTGCGACTTGTATGCTCTAGTCGGCTGGCCCTCGCTACATATTCGTCGCCAGAACCACTGGCTCCAGGTCATCTACAAGTCCATGCTAGGTAAAGCTCCGCCTTATCTCAGTTCACTGGTCACGATGGCAACACCCAGCACGCGTTCCAGCAGGTGTATCTCACTGATCATCCCTAAAGCCAACACCTCACTTGGCCGCCTTTCGTTCCAGTACTCCGCTGCCTGTGACTGGAACGAATTGCAAAAATCACTGAAGTTGGAGACTTATCTCCCTCACCAACTTCAAACATCTGCTATCTGAGCAGCTAACCGATCGCTGCAGCTGTTCATAGTCCATCTGTAAATAGCCCACCCATTTTCACCTACCTCATCCCCATACTGTTTTTATTTATTTATTTTTCTGCTCTTTTGCACACCAATATCTCTACCTGTACATGACCATCTGATCATTTATCACTCCAGTCGTAATCTACTAAATTGTAATTATTCGCCTACCTCCTCATGCCTTTTGCACACAATGTATATAGACTCCCCTTTTTTTCCTACTGTGTTATTGACTTGTTTATTGTTTACTCCATGTGTAACTCTGTGTTGTCTGTTCACACTGCTATGCTTTATCTTGGCCAGGTCGCAGTTGCAAATGAGAACTTGTTCTCAACTAGCCTACCTGGTTAAATAAAGGTGAAATTAAACATTTAAAAAATGTCATTCCCTGGCAGCATCATCGTAGAGGATCAGAGAGAGAGCTGGTCTTTCATTCCCTGGCAGCATCATCGTAGAGAATTAGGGAGCAGGATGAGGCTGTTTGCATCCTATTGCCCTGGTCAAAAGTAGTGCACTACATTACATGACATAGTGCACTACACTACATGCCCAGGTGTTGTCGTGTCCTGGCCAGGGGAGGGCCGGACGTTAAACACTAATAACATCTGTATTGTGTTATAGTTCTGCATCAGCTGTGGTAGTGTTTATCCACAGTTTATATAAACTATTAGAAAACATCCCTGTTCAGGCTTCAGGTAGAGACCAAATACTGTGGGAAAACATTCAATGTGTTCTGTCTATGGGCTCTGGTCAAAAGTATCACACTATAAATGGAATTATAGGGTGCCATTTGGGACGAAGACCATAAAGAGAAACATCTAGAACTAGTGGGGAGCTTCTGTTTCTCTCTGCACCACATAACGACTGAGATCAGCTGTCCACAACTCAGTCCCTATCATTGGCTACATCTGTTTCTCTCAGTCCCTATCATTGGCTACATCTCAAATGGCACCATATTCCCTACTTTAGACCAGGGCCCTATGGAACCCTATTCCCTATATAGCGCACTACTTTAGACCAGAGCCCTATGGAACCCTATTCCCTATATAGTGCACTACTTTAGACCAGAGCCCTATGGAACCCTATTCCCTATATAGTGCACTACTTTAGACCAGAGCCCTATGGAACCCTATTCCCGATATAGCGCACTACTTTAGACCAGGGCCCTATGGAACCCTATTCCCTATATAGTGCACTACTTTAGACCAGGGCCCTATGGAACCCTATTCCCTATATAGCGCACTACTTTAGACCAGGGCCCTATGGAACCCTATTCCCTATATAGCGCACTACTTTAGACCAGAGCCCTATGGAACCCTATTCCCTATATAGTGCACTACGTTAGACCAGAGCCCTATGGAACCCTATTCCCTATATAGTGCACTACTTTAGACCAGAGCCCTATGGAACCCTATTCCCTATATAGTGCACTACTTTAGACCAGGGCCCTATGGAACCCTATTCCCTATATAGCGCACTTCTTTAGACCAGAGCCCTATGGAACCCTATTCCCTATATAGTGCACTACGTTAGACCAGAGCCCTATGGAACCCTATTCCCTATATAGCGCACTACTTTATACCAGAGTCACCCAGGCTAGTCACACAGGCTAGTCACACAGGCTAGTCACCCAGGCCAGTCACCCAGGCCAGTCACCCAGGCCAGTCACCCAGGCCAGTCACCCAGGCTAGTCACCCAGGCCAGTCACCCAGGCCTGTCACCCAGGCCAGTCACCCAGGCTGCTCACCCAGGCCAGTCACCCAGGCCAGTCACCCAGGCCAGTCACCCAGGCCAGTCACCCAGGCCAGTCACCCAGGCTAGTCACCCAGGCCAGTCACCCAGGCTAGTCACCCAGGCTAGTCACCCAGGCCAGTCACCCAGGCCAGTCACCCAGGCCAGTCACCCAGGCCAGTCACCCAGGCTAGTCACCCAGGCCAGTCACCCAGGCTAGTCACCCAGGCTAAGACAGACTTATCGAGCTTTAAACACTGTTGCTCTCCAGAAGTTGGACGGCTGATCTCAGAGTTGCACCTTATAACGTCCCCGTTTCGCAAAAGCTCTGCAATGTTTTGACGTCTGTTCAGTGTTTTCTTACAGGTTTCCACCTGAAAGCGAGCCGTGGCTCAGAGAGCACTGAGTGTTCAGGAGCTCCCCTCTAGGGTTCTGAAAGCTCTGCAATGTTTTGTCGTCTGTTCAGTGTTTTCTTACAGGTTTCCACCTGAAAGCGAGCCGTGGCTCAGAGAGCACTGAGTGTTCAGGAGCTCCCCTCTAGGGTTCTGAAAGCTCTGGATGGTCAGTGCGCATTCCTCAGTGCCTCAACTTCTCCAATGAACTGTATCAAACTTTCCAAGGTGGCGTAGCAGTGCAGACGTGTTTTTGTCGTCCTCTCGTGTCCTTTTGTATTTTTCGTCTTTTTTTCTCCAAATATTTCAATTTATTTTCAATCTCTTTTCCATTTTTTAAAATTAAATATACCTTCAGGTAACCCGCCTCACCCAATGCGATAACGGATCCGCTTTAAAAAAATATATATTTTTTCTTATTCCTTATAACCAGAACCTCCATCAGAAGCTAACCACCTAATTAGCGACTAGCTATTTAGTCATTGTCAGCCACTGCTAGCGGCCTTTACCCTCTGCACAGACACCAGCTGTTTGTTTTAGCCTGGATAATACTTGCCAGTATCAGACAGTATCAGACAGTTTCTCCACTACAACGCCGGATTCCTGCCTAAGCCCTGGACCTTTACTCCTGATCATCACAGCGAGCCAGCTGAGTGACCCAGCCACGAAGCTAGCCCTGAGCCAGCTGCCACCGAGTGACCCGGCCATGAAGCTAGCCCTGAGCCAGCTGCCACCGAGTGACCCGGCCACGAAGCTAGCCCTGAGCCAGCTGTCACCGAGTGACCCGGCCACGAAGCTAGCCCTGAGCCAGCTGTCACCGAGTGACCCGGCCACGAAGCTAGCCCTGAGCCAGCTGCCACCGAGTGACCCAGCCACGAAGCTAGCCCTGAGCCAGCTGTCACCGAGTGACCCGGCCACGAAGCTAGCCCTGAGCCAGCTGTCACCGAGTGACCCTGCCACGAAGCTAGCCCTGAGCCAGCTGTCACCGAGTGACCCTGCCACAAAGCTAGCGCGGGGCCAGCTGTCACCGAGTGACCCAGCCACGAAGTTAGCCCTGAGCCAGCTGCCACCGAGTGACCCAGCCACGAAGCTAGCCCTGAGCCAGCTGCCACCGAGTGACTCAGCCACGAAGCTAGCCCTGAGCCAGCTGCCACCGAGTGACCCAGCCACAAAGATAGCCCTGAGCCAGCTGCCACCGAGTGACCCAGCCACGAAGCTAGCCCTGAGCCAGCTGCCACCGAGTGACCCAGCCACGAAGCTAGCCCTGAGCCAGCTGCCACCGAGTGACTCAGCCACGAAGCTAGCCCTGAGCCAGCTGCCACCGAGTGACCCAGCCACAAAGCTAGCCCTGAGCCAGCTGCCACCGAGTGACTCAGCCACGAAGCTAGCCCTGAGCCAGCTGCCACCGAGTGACCCAGCCACGAAGCTAGCCCTGAGCCAGCTGTCACCGAGTGACCCAGCCACGAAGCTAGCCCTGAGCCAGCTGCCACAGAGTGACCCAGCCACGAAGCTAGCCCTGAGCCAGCTGTCACCGAGTGACCCAGCCACGAAGCTAGCCCTGAGCCAGCTGCCACCGAGTGACCCAGCCACGAAGCTAGCCCTGAGCCAGCTGCCACCGAGTGACCCAGCCACGAAGCTAGCCCTGAGCCAGCTGCCACCGAGTGACCCAGCCACGAAGCTAGCCCTGAGCCAGCTGCCACCGAGTGACCCAGCCACGAAGCTAGCCCTGAGCCAGCTGCCACAGAGTGTCCCAGCCACGAAGCTAGCCCTGAGCCAGCTGCCACCGAGTGACCCAGCCACGAAGCTAGCCCTGAGCCAGCTGCCACCGAGTGACCCAGCCACGAAGCTAGCCCTGAGCCAGCTGCCACCGAGTGACCCAGCCACGAAGCTAGCCCTGAGCCAGCTGCCACCGAGTGACCCAGCCACGAAGCTAGCCCTGAGCCAGCTGCCACAGTGTCCCAGCCACGAAGCTAGCCCTGAGCCAGCTGCCACCGAGTGACCCAGCCACGAAGCTAGCCCTGAGCCAGCTGCCACCGAGTGACCCAGCCACGAAGCTAGCCCTGAGCCAGCTGCCACCGAGTGACCCAGCCACGAAGCTAGCCCTGAGCCAGCTGCCACCGAGTGACCCAGCCACGAAGCTAGCCCTGAGCCAGCTGCCACCGAGTGACCCAGCCACGAAGCTAGCCCTGAGCCAGCTGCCACCGAGTGACCCAGCCACGAAGCTAGCCCTGAGCCAGCTGCCACCGAGTGACCCAGCCACGAAGCTAGCCCTGAGCCAGCTGCCACCGAGTGACCCAGCCACGAAGCTAGCCCTGAGCCAGCTGCCACCGAGTGACCCAGCCACGAAGCTAGCCCTGAGCCAGCTTCCACCGAGTGACCCAGCCACGAAGCTAGCCCTGAGCCAGCTGCCACCGAGTGACCCAGCCACGAAGCTAGCCCTGAGCCAGCTGCCACCGAGTGACCCAGCCACGAAGCTAGCCCTGAGCCAGCTGCCACCGAGTGACCCAGCCACGAAGCTAGCCCTGAGCCAGCTGCCTCCGAGTGACCCAGCCACGAAGCTAGCCCTGAGCCAGCTGCCACCGAGTGACCCAGCCACGAAGCTAGCCCTGAGCCAGCTGCCACCGAGTGACCCAGCCACGAAGCTAGCCCTGAGCCAGCTGCCACCGAGTGACCCAGCCACATAGCTAGCCCTGAGCCAGCTGCCACCGAGTGACCCAGCCACGAAGCTAGCCCTGAGCCAGCTGCCACCGAGTGACCCAGCCACGAAGCTAGCCCTGAGCCAGCTGTCACCGAGTGACCCAGCCACATAGCTAGCCCTGAGCCAGCTGCCACCGAGTGACCCAGCCACATAGCTAGCCCTGAGCCAGCTCCCACCGAGTGACCCAGCCATGAAGCTAGCCCTGAGCCAGCTGCCAGCCGAGTGACCCAGCCACGAAGCTAGCCCTGAGCCAGCTGCCAGCCGAGTGACCCAGCCACGAAGCTAGCCCTGAGCCAGCTGCCAGCCGAGTGACCCAGCCACGAAGCTAGCCCTGAGAGCCAGCTGCCACCGAGTGACCCAGCCACGAAGCTAGCCCTGAGCCAGCTGCCACCGAGTGACCCAGCCACGAAGCTAGCCCTGAGCCAGGTACACCTCCCGGCCTACTCCGTGATCACCTCCCGGCCTACTCCGTGATCACCTCCCGGCCTACTCCGTGATCACCTCCCGGCCTACTCAGTGATCACCTCTCGGCCTACTCAGTGATCACCTCCCGGCCTACTCAGTGATCACCTCCCGAACCCCAACACGGATTAAATCCGTATAACTTCTAGTTCTAAGCATTGCTCTTCTTTATTTTATTTTACGATATTGAAAATGATACAGTCGGTATTTTGAAATTCCCCGGTATACGGTATATGGTATAAACGGTATAAGGTATAAATGGTATATTGGCCAAATCTAGTATGTATGGTGTAACGTGTTGTCTCTGTCCTCTCTATCGTGGAGTTCATCAGTCTGGCTGTAGGGCTGGTCTATATCTCTGACAGGTGTTGTCTCTGTCCTCTCCAGGTATGCTAGAGTTCATCAGTCTGGCTGTAGAGCTGGTCTATATCTCTGACAGGTGTTGTCTCTGTCCTCTCCAGGTATCCTAGAGTTCATCAGTCTGGCTGTAGAGCTGGTCTATATCTCTGACAGGTGTTGTCTCTGTCCTCTCCAGGTATGCTAGAGTTCATCAGTCTGGCTGTAGGGCTGGTCTATATCTCTGACAGGTGTTGTCTCTGTCCTCTCCAGGTATCCTAGAGTTCATCAGTCTGGCTGTAGAGCTGGTCTATATCTCTGACAGGTGTTGTCTCTGTCCTCTCCAGGTATGCTAGAGTTCATCAGTCTGGCTGTAGAGCTGGTCTATATCTCTGACAGGTGTTGTCTCTGTCCTCTCCAGGTATGCTAGAGTTCATCAGTCTGGCTGTAGGGCTGGTCTATATCTCTGACAGGTGTTGTCTCTGTCCTCTCCAGGTATGCTAGAGTTCATCAGTCTGGCTGTAGGGCTGGTCTATATCTCTGACAGGTGTTGTCTCTGTCCTCTCCAGGTATGCTAGAGTTCATCAGTCTGGCTGTAGGGCTGGTCTATATCTCTGACAGGTGTTGTCTCTGTCCTCTCCAGGTATCCTAGAGTTCATCAGTCTGGCTGTAGGGCTGGTCTATATCTCTGACAGGTGTTGTCTCTGTCCTCTCCAGGTATGCTAGAGTTCATCAGTCTGGCTGTAGAGCTGGTCTATATCTCTGACAGGTGTTGTCTCTGTCCTCTCCAGGTATCCTAGAGTTCATCAGTCTGGCTGTAGAGCTGGTCTATATCTCTGACAGGTGTTGTCTCTGTCCTCTCCAGGTATGCTAGAGTTCATCAGTCTGGCTGTAGAGCTGGTCTATATCTCTGACAGGTGTTGTCTCTGTCCTCTCCAGGTATGCTAGAGTTCATCAGTCTGGCTGGGGCTGGTCTATATCTCTGACAGGTGTTGTCTCTGTCCTCTCCAGGTATGCTAGAGTTCATCAGTCTGGCTGTAGGGCTGGTCTATATCTCTGACAGGTGTTGTCTCTGTCCTCTCCAGGTATGCTAGAGTTCATCAGTCTGGCTGTAGGGCTGGTCTATATCTCTGACAGGTGTTGTCTCTGTCCTCTCCAGGTATCCTAGAGTTCATCAGTCTGGCTGTAGGGCTGGTCAGTATTAGAGGAGTGGACGCAGGACTCTACCTGGGCATGAACGAGAGAGGAGAGCTCTATGGGTCGGTAAGTTAAACACTCCTCTCTCCTCTACCCCCCTCTACACACTCCTCCTCTCCTCTCCTCTCCTCTCCTCTCCTCTCCTCTCCTCTCCTCTCCTCTCCTCTCCTCTCCCCGCCTCTACATATTATCTCCTCCTCTCCCCTCCCCTCCTCTCCTCTCCTCTCCTCTCCTCTCCTCTCCTCTCCTCTCCTCTCCCCTCCCCTCCCTCCTCTCCCCTCCTCTCCTCTCCTCTCCTCTTCCCGCCTCTACATATTATCTCCCTCCTCTCCTCTCCTCTCCCTCCCCTCCCCTCCCCTCCCCTCCCCTCCTCTCCTCTCCCTCTCCTCTCCCTCCTCTCCTCGCCTCTACATATTATCTCCTCCTCTCCTCTCCTCTTCCCGCCTCTACATATTATCTCCTCTCCTCTCCTCTCCTCTCCCCGCCTCTACATATTATCTCCTCCTCTCCTCTCCTCTCCTCTCCTCTCCTCTCCTCTTCCCGCCTCTACATATTATCTCCTCTCCTCTCCTCTTCCCGCCTCTACATATTATCTTCTCCTCTCCTCTCCTCTCCTCTTCCCGCCTCTACATATTATCTCCTCTCCTCTCCTCTCCTCTTCCCGCCTCTACATATTATCTCCTCTCCTCTCCTCTCCTCTTCCCGCCTCTACATATTATCTCCTCTCCTCTCCTCTTCCCGCCTCTACATATTATCTCCTCTCCTCTCCTCTCTCCTCTTCCCGCCTCTACATATTATCTCCTCTCTCCTCTCCTCTCCTCTCCTCTCCCTCTCCTCTCCTCTCCTCTTCCCGCCTCTACATATTATCTCCTCTCCTCTCCTCTTCCCGCCTCTACATATTATCTCCTCCTCTCCTCTCCTCTCCTCTCCACTCCTCTCCTCTCCTCTCCTCTTCCCGCCTCTACATATTATCTCCTCTCCTCTCCTCTCCATCCCCCTGCTCCCCCTCCTCTCCTCTCCCCTCCCCTCCTCTCCTCTCCTCTTCCCGCCTCTACATATTATCTCCTCCTCTCCTCTCCCCTCCCTCCCCTCCCCTCCTTCCTCTTCCTCCCTCCCTCCCTCCTCTCCTCTTCCCTCCTCTCCTCTACCCTCCTCTCCTCTACCCTCCTCTCCTCTACCTCTACCCTCCTCTCCTCTTCCCGCCTCTACATATTATCTCCTCTCCTCTCCTCGCCTCTACATATTATCTCCTCCTCTCCTCTCCTCTTCCCGCCTCTACATATTATCTCCTCCTCTCCTCTCCTCTTCCCGCCTCTACATATTATCTCCTCCTCTCCTCTCCTCTTCCCGCCTCTACATATTATCTCCTCCTCTCCTCTCCTCTACCCTCCTCTCCTCTACCCTCCTCTCCTCTACCCTCCTCTCCTCTTCCCGCCTCTACATATTATCTCCTCTCCTCTCCTCGCCTCTACATATTATCTCCTCCTCTCCTCTCCTCTTCCCGCCTCTACATATTATCTCCTCCTCTCCTCTCCTCTCCTCTCCTCTTCCCGCCTCTACATATTATCTCCTCTCCTCTCCTCTTCCCGCCTCTACATATTATCTCCTCCTCTCCTCTCCTCTTCCCGCCTCTACATATTATCTCCTCTCCTCTACCCTCCTCTCCTCTACCCTCCTCTCCTCTACCCTCCTCTCCTCTTCCCGCCTCTACATATTATCTCCTCCTCTCCTCTCCTCTTCCCGCCTCTACATATTATCTCCTCTCCTCTCCTCTTCCCGCCTCTACATATTATCTCCTCTCCTCTCCTCTTCCCGCCTCTACATATTATCTCCTCTCCTCTCCTCTTCCCGCCTCTACATATTATCTCCTCTCCTCTCCTCTTCCCGCCTCTACATATTATCTCCTCCTCTCCTCTCCTCTTCCCGCCTCTACATATTATCTCCTCCTCTCCTCTCCTCTTCCCGCCTCTACATATTATCTCCTCTCCTCTCCTCTTCCCGCCTCTACATATTATCTCCTCCCCTCCTCTCCTCTCCTCTTCCCGCCTCTACATATTATCTCCTCTCCTCTCCTCTTCCCGCCTCTACATATTATCTCCACTCCTCTCCTCTCCTCTCCTCTTCCCGCCTCTACATATTATCTCCTCCTCTCCTCTCCTCTTCCCGCCTCTACATATTATCTCCACTCCTCTCCTCTCCTCTCCTCTTCCCGCCTCTACATATTATCTCCTCCTCTCCTCTCCTCTCCCCGCCTCTACATATTATCTCCTCTCCTCTCCCCTCCCTCTCCTCTCTCTCCTCTCCTCTCCCCGCCTCTACATATGATCTCCTCCTCTCCTCTCCTCTCCTCTTCCCGCCTCTACATATTATCTCCTCCTCTCCTCTTCCCGCCTCTACATATTATCTATCTCCTCTCCTCTCCTCTTCCCGCCTCTACATATTATCTCCTCCTCTCCTCTCCTCTCCTCTTCCCGCCTCTACATATTATCTCCTCCTCGCCTCGCCTCGCCTCGCCTCGCCTCGCCTCGCCTCGCCTCTCCTCTCCTCTCCTCTCCTCTCCTCCGCAGTAGAGTACAGCAGTAGAGTACAGCACTGTAGAGTACAGCAGTAGAGTACAGTACAGTAGAGTACAGCAGTAGAGTATAGTACTGTAGAGTTCAGTACTGTAGAGTATAGTACTGTAGAGTACAGCAGTAGAGTACAGCAGTAGAGTATAGTACTGTAGAGTACAGTACTGTAGAGTATAGTACTGTAGAGTATAGTACTGTAGAGTACAGCAGTAGAGTATAGTACTGTAGAGTACAGCAGTAGAGTATAGTACTGTAGAGTACAGCAGTAGAGTATAGTACTGTACAGTACATCAGTAGAGTATAGTACTGTAGAGTACAGCAGTAGAGTACAGCAGTAGAGTACAGCAGTAGAGTATAGTACTGTAGAGTACAGCAGTAGAGTACAGCAGTAGAGTATAGTACTGTAGAGTATAGTACGGTAGAGTATAGTACTGTAGAGTACAGCGGTATTGTATAGTACTGTAGAGTACAGCAGTAGAGTATAGTACTGTAGAGTACAGCAGTAGAGTACAGTACTGTAGAGTACAGCAGTAGAGTACAGTACTGTAGAGTACAGCAGTAGAGTATAGTACTGTAGAGTACAGCAGTAGAGTATAGTACTGTAGAGTACAGCAGTAGAGTATAGTACTGTAGAGTACAGCAGTAGAGTATAGTACTGTAGAGTACAGCAGTAGAGAGTATAGTACACAGTAGAGTATAGTACTAGAGTACAGCAGTAGAGTATAGTACTGTAGAGTACAGCAGTAGAGTACAGTACTGTAGAGTACAGCAGTAGAGTACTGTACTGTAGAGTACAGCAGTAGAGTATAGTACTGTAGAGTACAGCAGTAGAGTATAGTACTGTAGAGTACAGCAGTAGAGTATAGTACTGTAAGGTCGTAAAAGTATAACCCAGTTATTGTAAACAGCCCCACTCCAGTTATTGTAAACAGCACCACTACAGTTATTGTAAACAGCCCCACTCCAGTTATTGTAAACAGCACCACTACAGTTATTGTAAACAGCACCACTACAGTTATTGTAAACAGCACCACTCCAGTAATAACTCTATAAGACCTGAGTTATTTTAGTAATAACTCTATAACTAATAATCTGAAGGTAGGATACTTCGAGAATCAATTGGAGGTCTTTCCCAGAGTACTTTTTTGTTATTGTTTTGTTATTTGACCTTTATTGAACTAGGCAATTCTCTTAAGAATAAATTCTTATTTACAATGACGGCCTCCCAAAAGGCAAAAGGCCTCCTGTGGGGACGGGGGCCTGGGATTAAAAATACAATATAAAAATAGGACAAAACACATCACAACAGAGAGACACCACAACACTACATAAAGAGAGACAACACTACATAAAGAGAGACAACACAACACTACATAAAGAGAGACAACACAACACTACATAAAGAGAGACACCACAACACTACATAAAGAGAGACAACACAACACTACATAAAGAGAGACAACACAACACTACATAAAGAGAGACCTAAGACAACACTACACTACATAAAGAGAGACAACACAACACTACATAAAGAGAGACCTAAGACAACACAACACTACATAAAGAGAGACAACACAACACTACATAAAGAGAGACACCACAACACTACATAAAGAGAGACAACACAACACTACATAAAGAGAGACAACACAACACTACATAAAGAGAGACAACACAACACTACATAAAGAGAGACAACACAACACTACATAAAGAGAGACAACACACACATAAAGAGAGACAACACAACACTAAAGAGAGACAACACAACACTACATAAAGAGAGACACCACAACACTACATAAAGAGAGACACCACAACACTACATAAAGAGAGACAACACAACACTACATAAAGAGAGACACCACAACACTACATAAAGAGAGACAACACAACACTACATAAAGAGAGACACCACAACACTACATAAAGAGACACCACAACACTACATAAAGAGAGACAACACAACACTACATAAAGAGAGACACCACAACACTACATAAAGAGAGACAACACAACACAACATAAAGAGAGACTTAAGACAACACAACACTACATAAAGAGAGACAACACTACATAAAGAGAGACCACAACACTACATAAAGAGAGACAACACTACATAAAGAGAGACAACACAACACTACATAAAGAGAGACTTAAGACAACACAACACTACATAAAGAGGGACAACACTACATAAAGAGAGACCACAACACTACATAAAGAGAGACAACACTACATAAAGAGAGACAACACTACATAAAGAGAGACCACAACACTACATAAAAGAGAGACCACAACACTACATAAAGAGAGACACCACAACACTACATAAAGAGAGACACCACAACACTACATAAAGAGAGACAACACAACACTACATAAAGAGAGACCACAACACTACATAAAGAGAGACTTAAGACAACACAACACTACATAAAGAGAGACAACACAACACTACATAAAGAGAGACAACACAACACTACATAAAGAGAGACACCACAACACTACATAAAGAGAGACAGACAACAACACTACATAAAGAGAGACACCACAACACTAAAGAGAGACACCACAACACATAAAGAGAGACACCACAACACTACATAAAGAGAGACACACAACACTACATAAAGAGAGACAACACAACACTACATAAAGAGAGACAACACAACACTACATAAAGAGAGACAACACAACACTACATAAAGAGAGACACCACAACACTACATAAAGAGAGACAACACAACACTACATAAAGAGAGACACCACAACACTACATAAAGAGACACCACAACACTACATAAAGAGAGACAACACAACACTACATAAAGAGAGACACCACAACACTACATAAAGAGAGACACCACAACACTACATAAAGAGAGACACCACAACACTACATAAAAGAGACCACAACACTACATAAAAGAGACACAACACAACACACCACAACACTACATAAAGAGAGACACCACAACACTACATAAAGAGAGACAACACTACATAAAGAGAGACAACACAACACTACATAAAGAGAGACTTAAGACAACACAACACTACATAAAGAGGGACAACACTACATAAAGAGAGACCACAACACTACATAAAGAGAGACAACACTACATAAAGAGAGACCACAACACTACATAAAGAGAGACACCACAACACTACATAAAGAGAGACAACACAACACTACATAAAGAGAGACCACAACACTACATAAAGAGAGACTTAAGACAACACAACACTACATAAAGAGAGACAACACAACACTACATAAAGAGACACCACAACACTACATAAAGAGAGACAACACAACACTACATAAAGAGAGACAACACAACACTACATAAAGAGAGACAACACAACACTACATAAAGAGAGACACCACAACACTACATAAAGAGAGACACCACAACACTACATAAAGAGAGACCCACAACACTACATAAAGAGAGACACCACAACACTACATAAAGAGAGACACCACAACACTACATAAAGAGAGACACCACAACACTACATAAAGAGAGACAACACTACATAAAGAGAGACCACAACACTACATAAAAGAGAGACAACACAACACTACATAAAAGACAACACAACACTACATAAAGAGAGACAACACAACACTACATAAAGAGACACCACAACACTACATAAAGAGAGACAACACAACACTACATAAAGAGAGACAACACAACACTACATAAAGAGAGACAACACAACACTACATAAAGAGAGACACCACAACACTACATAAAGAGAGACACCACAACACTACATAGAGAAACCACAACACTACATAAAGAGACACCACAACACTACATAAAGAGAGACAACACAACACTACATAAAGAGAGACAACACAACACTACATAAAGAGAGACAACACAACACTACATAAAGAGAGACACCACAACACTACATAAAGAGAGACACCACAACACTACATAGAGAAACCACAACACTACATAGAGACACCACAACACTACATAAAGAGAGACAACACAACACTACATAAAGAGAGACAACACAACACTACATAAAGAGAGACACACAACACTACATAAAGAGAGACACCACAACACTACATAAAGAGAGACACCACAACACTACATAAAGAGAGACAACACTACATAGAGACAACACTACATAAAGAGAGACAACACAACACTACATAAAGAGAGACACCACAACACTACATAAAGAGAGACAACACAACACTACATAAAGAGAGACAACACAACACTACATAAAGAGAGACACCACAACACTACATAAAGAGAGACAACACTACATAAAGAGAGACCACAACACTACATAAAGAGAGACACCACAACACTACATAAAGAGAGACACCACAACACTACATAAAGAGAGACAACACAACACTACATAAAGAGAGACTTAAGACAACACAACACTACATAAAGAGAGACAACACAACACTACATAAAGAGAGACAACACAACACTACATAAAGAGAGACAACACAACACTACATAAAGAGAGACAACACAACACTACATAAAGAGAGACAACACAACACTACATAAAGAGAGACAACACAACACTACATAAAGAGAGACACCACAACACTACATAAAGAGAGACACCACAACACTACATAAAGAGAGACACCACAACACTACATAAAGAGAGACACCACAACACTACATAAAGAGAGACAACACAACACTACATAAAGAGAGACAACACTACATAAAGAGAGACAACACTACATAAAGAGAGACAACACTACATAAAGAGAGACAACACAACACTACATAAAGAGAGACACCACAACACTACATAAAGAGAGACAACACACAACACTACATAAAGAGAGACCACAACACTACATAAAAGAGACAACACAACACTACATAAAGAGAGACAACACTACACTACAAAGAGAGACAACACAACACTACATAAAGAGAGACACCACAACACTACATAAAGAGACACCACAACACTACATAAAAGAGAGACAACACACAACACTACATAAAGAGAGACAACACTACATAAAGAGAGACACCACAACACTACATAAAAGAGAGACAACACAACACTACATAAAAGAGACACCACAACACTACATAAAGAGAGACAACACAACACTAAAGAGAGACACCACAACACTACATAAAGAGAGACTTAAGACAACACAACACTACATAAAGAGAGGACAACACAACACTAAAGAGAGACAACACAACACTACATAAAGAGAGACAACACTACATAAAAGAGACCACAACACTACATAAAGAGAGACTACACAACACTACATAAAGAGAGACCACAACACTACATAAAGAGAGACACCACAACACTACATAAAGAGAGACACCACAACACTACATAAAGAGAGACAACACAACACTACATAAAGAGAGACCACAACACTACATAAAGAGAGACTTAAGACAACACAACACTACATAAAGAGAGACAACACAACACTACATAAAGAGAGACCACAACACTACATAAAGAGAGACTTAAGACAACACAACACTACATAAAGAGAGACAACACAACACTACATAAAGAGAGACAACACAACACTACATAAAGAGAGACAACACAACACTACATAAAGAGAGACAACACAACACTACATAAAGAGAGACACCACAACACTACATAAAGAGAGACAACACAACACTACATAAAGAGACACCACAACACTACATAAAGAGAGACACCACAACACTACATAAAGAGAGACAACACTACATAAAGAGAGACAACACTACATAGAGACAACACTACATAAAGAGAGACAACACAACACTACATAAAGAGAGACACCACAACACTACATAAAGAGAGACAACACAACACTACATAAAGAGAGACCACAACACTACATAAAGAGAGACTTAAGACAACAACACTACATAAAGAGAGACAACACAACACTACATAAAGAGAGACAACACAACACTACATAAAGAGAGACCTAAAACAACAACATGGCAAGGCAGCATGGTAGCAACACAACATGACAACATGGCAGAAACACAACTTGGTAGCAGCACAAAATAGGGTACAAACATTATTGGACAGACAACAGCACAAAGGACAAGAAGGTAGAGACAACAATACATCACAGACAACAGCACAAAGGACAAGAAGACAACAATACATCACAGACAACAGCACAAAGGACAAGAAGGTAGAGACAACAATACATCACAGACAACAGCACAAAGGACAAGAAGACAACAATACATCACACAAAGCAGCCACAACTGTCAGTAAGAGTGTCCATGATTGAGTCTTTGAATGAAGAGATAAAACTGTCCAGTTTGAGTGTTGGTTGCAGATGGTTCCAGTCGCTAGCTGCAGCGAACTGAAAAGAGGAGCGACCCAGGGATGTGTGTGTTTTAGGGACCTTTAACAGAATGTGACTGGCAGAACTGGGGTGGTATGTGGAGGATGAGGGCTGCAGTAGATATCTCAGATATGGGGGAGTGAACAGGTGTTGTATGTGGAGGATGAGGGCTGCAGTAGATATCTCAGATAGGGGGGAGTGAACAGGTGTTGTATGTGGAGGATGAGGGCTGAACAGGTGTTGTATGTGGAGGATAGGTATCTCAGATAGGGGGAGTGAACAGGTGTTGTATGTGGAGGATGAGGGCTGCAGTAGATATCTCAGATAGGGGGGAGTGAACAGGTGTTGTATGTGGAGGATGAGGGCTGCAGTAGATATCTCAGATAGGGGGGAGTGAACAGGTGTTGTATGTGGAGGATGAGGGCTGCAGTAGGGGGGAGATAGGGGGGAGTGAGGCCTATGAGGGCTGCAGTAGATATCTCAGATAGGGGGGAGTGAGGCCTAAGAGGGTTTTATAAATAAGCATCAACCAGTGGGTCTTGTGACGGGTATACAGAGATGACCAGTTTACAGAGGAGTACAGAGTGCAGTGATGAGTCCTATAAGGAGCATTGGTTAATCTGATGGCCGAATGGTAAAGAACATCTAGCCGATATATAATATACACTGAATGCACAAAACATTATGAACTCTTTCTATAACAGAGACTGACTAGGTGAATCCGGGTGAAAGCTATGATCCCTTATTGATGTCACTTGTTAAATGCACTACAGACAGTCAGTGTAGATGAAGA
Organism: Oncorhynchus gorbuscha; assembly: GCF_021184085.1. NCBI lineage: Eukaryota > Metazoa > Chordata > Actinopteri > Salmoniformes > Salmonidae > Oncorhynchus > Oncorhynchus gorbuscha. The sequence goes on along the minus strand of NC_060185.1, from coordinate 100,425,332 downwards.
GGAGGAGACAGATTAAAGGAGGATTTATAAATCTTGAGACACTTGAAACATGGATTGTGTACATGTGCCATTCAGAGGGTGAATGGGCAAGACAATAGATTGAAGTGCCTTTGAAAGGGGTTTGGTAGTTCTTAATGTTTTGTCCACTCGGTGTATATATTTAACCCACCACCTGGATTCGGTCCAATGTAGACACATTTGATAAATTTGTAAAATGGCTCTTGAATATTTTGGTACCTACTGGAGAGCTCTTCTTTGTCTACACCCATTCAGCGTCGTTCACAGCCTCTTAATCTTTAGCCCCGCACATCTCATTAAGGATTCAAATGTGAGGCCACGTGCTAAACAGAGTGAGTAAGGTAGTGTAGTAAACAACCAAATATTTCAGGACTAAAAGTGGTGATAATAGTTTGCAGAAAGTAGTAGTTAAAACACACTAATCTAATCCTAATCTGACTTTAGTTAAAACACACCTTATCCTAATCTGACTTTAGTTAAAACACACTTTATCCTAATCTAACTTTAGTTCAAACACACTTTATCCTAATCTGACTTTAGTTAAAACACACTTTATCCTAATCTGACTTTAGTTAAAACACACTTTATCCTAATCTGACTTTAGTTAAAACACACTTTATCCTAATCTGACTTTAGTTAAAACACACTTTATCCTAATCTGACTTTAGTTAAAACACACTTTATCCTAATCTGACTTTAGTTAAAACACACTTTATCCTAATCTGACTCTGGTGCAGGTCATGATGTTCTTCACATTACCGTCTCTGTTAAACACACGCTATATCAAATCAAATCTATGTTTATTTGTCACACAGGATACTGAGGTGTAAACGGTTACTTTGCATAGTGGAGTCTTTTGTTTAGACACTTAGCTAGCTAGCTAAACAATGGAATATAATCCCAACTCTAATGCCGCATTCAAAACAACCGGGAACTAAATATATATTGATTTTTTTTTATTAATTCTGACTGGGAAACATCGATTTGAACGGTCATCCACAGAGGGTTCTACGTGGAACCCAAAGGGGTTCTACCTGGAACCAAAAAGGGTTCTACGTGGAACCCAAAAGGGTTCTACCTGGAACCAAAAAGGGTTCTACCTGGAACCCAAAAGGGTTCTCCTATGGGGACAGCCAAATAACTCCTTTGGAACCCTTTTCTCTAAGAGTGTACTTTGAAAAACAGTGCTGTTCGCTCAGAATCGCTCAAAAGTTGTTTCGTTTCCACAGACAGATTAGCATTTACTTTTCAGCTGTGCTTTCCAAATAGTAGGCCTACATTTTTATCGCAATTGTGTTTTGAAATTTGTGAAAGGCAAACTGACAGTCTCATCCAACCATAGAAATCCAATCCAAAAAATGCCAGTTCCCATTGACTGACAGTCACTGCTAGTGTTCCCATGAGTCTAACTGTCAGGGTAAAAGGCTTCAAATCATTCTATGGATTATACTGTATCCATGGCGACAGCCTTCTATAAATGCTTCTGATAAAACTTCATCCACAGCTATTTTTAGAAGCTATTGATTCTCTTTAGCTAAGCGACGCTCTCTGGTATATTTATAATGATTGTATTTATGTCAGCTCAGACAGGAGTAATGTCATTTTTGGGACAATTATTTATTATAGACAAATTTTGGCTAAATTATTTCAATACCTCCAGCGCCTATGCTCTTTATAATCTCCTCTATGCTCTTTATAATCTCCTCTATGATCTCTTCTGTAATCTCATCTATAATCACCTCTAATCTCTCTATAATCTCCTCTGTCTCTTCTATAATCTCCTCTGTCTCTTCTATAATCTCCTCTGTCTCTTCTATAATCTCCTCTGTAATCTCCTCAAAACTCTCCTCTATGCTCTCCTCTGTAATCTCATCTGTAATCTACTCTGTCTCTTCTATAATCTCCTCTATGCTCTCTTCTGTAATCTCATCTATAATCATCTCTGTAATCTCCTCTATGCTCTCTTCTGTAATCTCATCTATAATCACCTCTGTAATCTCCTCTATGCTCTCTTCTGTAATCTCCTCTGTAATCTCATCTATAATCACCTCAATCTCTCTATAATCTCCTCTGTAATCTCATCTATAATCTCCTCTATCATCTCCTCAATAATCTCCTCTATAATCTCCTCATCTCTCTATGATCTCCTCTATGAATCTCTCTATAATCTCCTCTATGTTCTCCTCTATAATCTCCTCATAATTTCTCTATATTCTCCTCTATGCTCTCCTCTTATCTCTCCTCTACCCCTCCACCTCTACTCACCTCACCCATCTCCTCTTCCCCTCTTCCCCCTCTCTTCACCTCACCCCGCCCCTCTCCTCAACCCCTCCACCTCTACTCACCTCACCCCGCCCCTCTCTGCCCCTCCACCTCACCTCACCCCACCCCTCTCTGCCCCTCCACCTCACCCCTCTCTGCCCCTCCATCTCACCTCACCTCACCCCTTTCTTCCCCTCCACCTCACCTCACCTCACCCCACCCCTCTCTGCCCCTCCACCTCACCTCACCCCACCCCTCTCTGCCCCTCCACCTCACCCTCACCACCTCACCCCTCTCTGCCCCTCCACCTCACCTCACCCCACCCCACCCCTCTCTGCCCCTCCACCTCACCCCACCCCTCTCTGCCCCTCCACCTCACCCCTCTCTGCCCCTCCACCTCACCCCACCCCTCTCTGCCCCTCCACCTCTCCTCACCCCTCTCTGCCCCTCCATCTCACCTCACCCCACCCCTCTCTGCCCCTCCCCCTCACCTCACCTCACCCCTTTCTGCCCCTCCACCTCCCCTCACCCCACCCCTCTCTGCCCCTCCACCTCACCTCACCCCACCCCTTTCTGCCCCTCCCCCCTACCTCACCTCACCCTGCACCTCATCAGAAAACATTATTGTCGTAGGGAACAGTCATCTCCAAACAGCCTGTGTTGTTACACCTACATATCTACATCAGGTTGGTCATATCATTGATCCTTAGTGGACCTGTAGCAGGAACCCAGAAGAGAGATGAGTAAAGATACCGTGTGCAGCTATAGAGGACGTCTGTGTTGTACGGGTTGTCATAGAAACAACTAGACCAGCGCAGAAGAGACAGGCGTGGTGTTTACCTCTCGTGACTCTGGGCTTCTAAGAAATAGTCAAAAGTCTTCCCAGGTCCCATAACTCAGCCGTTCCCTGAGTTAGGACGAGATAGGAACCTTCTCCGTTAAAATATTTACATATTTGACCAAGTTCACTAAGTATACACAGTCAGGACTATTTGCAGGTTAGCTCACAGGGTGTCTGTGAGGCTGAGGTGGCCCTGATGGACACTTTTTAAATACAGCCGAATTTCAGATTAAACCTTTAAAGTGGCAATATGCACATTTCTGGGTGACCCAATCCAATACACACAGAAATGTCAGTTATAGATCGGTCATTCTCATTGAAAGCCAGTTTAAGGAACAATAGGTCTGTTCTATGTGCTCTATTTCTATGCTTCCCGTTCTTTTTCTTTTGTACACCAGACTCAAACAACTGAAAATACAATGATTGAGGTTATGGAAAATATATTTCAGTGGTTTAAATGGTTCAATGATTGAGGTTATGGAAAATATATTTCACTGGTTTAAATGGTTCAATGATTCTCTGGTTTAGATGGTTCAATGATTCTCTGGTTTAGATGGTTCAATGATTCTCTGGTTTAGATGGTTCAATGATTCTCTGGTTTAGATGGTTCAATGATTCTCTGGTTTAGATGGTTCAATGATTCTCTGGTTTAGATGGTTCAATGATTCTCTGGTTTAGATGGTTCAATGATTCTCTGGTTTAGATGGTTCAATGATTCTCTGGTTTAGATGGTTCAATGATTCTCAGTGGTTTAGATGGTTCAATGATTCTCTGGTTTAGATGGTTCAATGATTCTCAGTGGTTTAGATGGTTCATTGGTTTAGATGGTTCAATGATTCTCAGTGGTTTAGATGGTTCATTGGTTTAGATGGTTCAATGATTCTCAGTGGTTTAGATGGTACAATGATTCTCATTGGTTTAGATGGTTCAATGATTCTCATTGGTTTAGATGGTTCAATGATTCTCAGTGGTTTAGATGATTCATTGGTTTAGATGGTTCAATGATTCTCAGTGGTTTAGATGGTTCAATGATTCTCATTGGTTTAGATGGTTCAATGATTCTCAGTGGTTTAGATGATTCATTGGTTTAGATGGTTCAATGATTCTCAGTGGTTTAGATGGTTCAATGATTCTCAGTGGTTTAGATGGTACAATGATTCTCTGTGGTTTAGATGGTACAATGATTCAGATGGTTCAATGATTCAGATGGTTCAATGATTCTCAGTCTCTATAGCAGGTCCTTCATGTTGGGGATAACAACAGACAGACTGTCTCTATAGCAGGTCCTTCATGTTGGGGATAACAACAGACAGACTGTCTCTATAGCAGGTCCTTCATGTTGGGGATAACAACAGACAGACTGTCTCTATAGCAGGTCCTTCATGTTGGGGATAACAACAGACAGACTGTCTCTATAGCAGGTCCTTCATGTTGGGGATAACAACAGACAGACGACATGAGAGAGAAGGGTGACTTCCCTAGCGGGTCTGGAACCAAGGCCACCAGCACCAATGACATGAGAGAGAAGGGTCACTTCCCTAGCGAGTCTGGAACCAAGGCCACCAGCACCAATGGCATGAGAGAGAAGGGTGATTTCCCTAGCGGGTCTGGAACCAAGGTCACCAGCACCAATGGCATGAGAGAGAAGGGTGATTTCCCTAGCGGGTCTGGAACCAAGGTCACCAGCACCAATGGCATGAGAGAGAAGGGTGATTTCCCTAGCGGGTCTGGAACCAAGATCACCAGCACCAATGGCATGAGAGAGAAGGGTGATTTCCCTAGCGGGACTGGAACCAAGGTCACCAGCACCAATGTTAGGCCCAGTCCTGAAGAAAGCCTAACCCCTCCTCCCTAGGCACTTGGTATGGTTAGTTATCTCTGGACAACAGATGAATGGTATGGTTAGTTATCTCTGGACAACAGATGAAGAGTGATGAATGGTATGGTTAGTTATCTCTAGACAACAGATGAATAGTATGGTTAGTTATCTCTAGACAACAGATGAATGGTATGGTTAGTTATCTCTAGACAACAGATGAATGGTATGGTTAGTTATCTCTAGACAACAGATTAATAGTATGGTTAGTTATCTCTAGACAACAGATGAATGGTATGGTTAGTTATCTCTAGACAACAGATGAATGGTATGGTTAGTTATCTCTAGACAACAGATGAAGAGTGATGAATGGTATGGTTAGTTATCTCTAGACAACAGATGAATGGTATGGTTAGTTATCTCTAGACAACAGATGAATGGTATGGTTAGTTATCTCTAGACAACAGATGAATGGTATGGTTAGTTATCTCTAGACAACAGATGAATGGTATGGTTAGTTATCTCTAGACAACAGATGAATGGTATGGTTAGTTATCTCTGGACAACAGATGAATGGTAAGGTTAGTTATCTCTGGACAACAGATGAATGGTATGGTTAGTTATCTCTAGACAACAGATGAATGGTATGGTTAGTTATCTCTGGACAACAGATGAATGGTATGGTTAGTTATCTCTAGACAACAGATGAATGGTATGGTTAGTTATCTCTAGACAACAGATGAAGAGTGATGAATGGTATGGTTAGTTATCTCTAGACAACAGATGAATGGTATGGTTAGTTATCTCTAGACAACAGATGAAGAGTGATGAATGGTATGGTTAGTTATCTCTAGACAACAGATGAAGAGTGATGAATGGTATGGTTAGTTATCTCTAGACAACAGATGAAGAGTGATGAATGGTATGGTTAGTTATCTCTGGACAACAGATGAATGGTATGGTTAGTTATCTCTAGACAACAGATGAAGAGTGATGTATGGTATGGTTAGTTATCTCTAGACAACAGATGAAGAGTGATGAATGGTATGGTTAGTTATCTCTAGACAACAGATGAATGGTATGGTTAGTTATCTCTGGACAACAGATGAATGGTATGGTTAGTTATCTCTAGACAACAGATGAATGGTATGGTTAGTTATCTCTAGACAACAGATGAATGGTATGGTTAGTTATCTCTAGACAACAGATGAAGAGTGATGAATGGTATGGTTAGTTATCTCTAGACAACAGATGAATGGTATGGTTAGTTATCTCTAGACAACAGATGAATGGTATGGTTAGTTATCTCTAGACAACAGATGAATGGTATGGTTAGTTATCTCTAGACAACAGATGAATGGTATGGTTAGTTATCTCTAGACAACAGATGAATGGTATGGTTAGTTATCTCTAGACAACAGATGAATGGTATGGTTAGTTATCTCTGGACAACAGATGAATGGTAAGGTTAGTTATCTCTGGACAACAGATGAATGGTATGGTTAGTTATCTCTAGACAACAGATGAATGGTATGGTTAGTTATCTCTAGACAACAGATGAAGAGTGATGAATGGTATGGTTAGTTATCTCTAGACAACAGATGAATGGTATGGTTAGTTATCTCTAGACAACAGATGAAGAGTGATGAATGGTATGGTTAGTTATCTCTAGACAACAGATGAAGAGTGATGAATGGTATGGTTAGTTATCTCTAGACAACAGATGAAGAGTGATGAATGGTATGGTTAGTTATCTCTAGACAACAGATGACAGTTATCTCTAGACAACAGATGAATGGTATGGTTAGTTATCTCTGGACAACAGATGAATGGTATGGTTAGTTATCTCTGGACAACAGATGAATGGTATGGTTAGTTATATCTCTAGACAACAGATGACAACAGATGAATGGTATGGTTAGTTATCTCTAGACAACAGATGAATGGTATGGTTAGTTATCTCTAGACAACAGATGAATGGTATGGTTAGTTATCTCTAGACAACAGATGAATGGTATGGTTAGTTATCTCTGGACAACAGATGAATGGTATGGTTAGTTATCTCTGGACAACAGATTAATGGTATGGTTAGTTATCTCTGGACAACAGATTAATGGTATGGTTAGTTATCTCTAGACAACAGATGAATGGTATGGTTAGTTATCTCTAGACAACAGATGAAGAGTGATGAATGGTATGGTTAGTTATCTCTAGACAACAGATGAATGGTATGGTTAGTTATCTCTGGACAACAGATGAATGGTATGGTTAGTTATCTCTAGACAACAGATGAATGGTATGGTTAGTTATCTCTAGACAACAGATGAATGGTATGGTTAGTTATCTCTAGACAACAGATGAATGGTATGGTTAGTTATCTCTGGACAACAGATGAATGGTATGGTTAGTTATCTCTAGACAACAGATGAATGGTATGGTTAGTTATCTCTAGACAACAGATGAATGGTATGGTTAGTTATCTCTAGACAACAGATGAATGGTATGGTTAGTTATCTCTGGACAACAGATGAATGGTATGGTTAGTTATCTCTAGACAACAGATGAATGGTATGGTTAGTTATCTCTAGACAACAGATGAATGGTATGGTTAGTTATCTCTAGACAACAGATGAATGGTATGGTTAGTTATCTCTAGACAACAGATGAATGGTATGGTTAGTTATCTCTAGACAACAGATGAATGGTATGGTTAGTTATCTCTGGACAACAGATGAATGGTATGGTTAGTTATCTCTAGACAACAGATGAAGAGTGATGAATGGTATGGTTAGTTATCTCTGGACAACAGACGACGAGTGATGAATGGTATGGTTAGTTATCTCTGGACAACAGATGAAGAGTGATGAATGGTATGGTTAGTTATCTCTAGACAACAGATGAATGGTATGGTTAGTTATCTCTAGACAACAGATGAATGGTATGGTTAGTTATCTCTAGACAACAGATGAATGGTATGGTTAGTTATCTCTAGACAACAGATGAATGGTATGGTTAGTTATCTCTAGACAACAGATGAATGGTATGGTTAGTTATCTCTAGACAACAGATGAATGGTATGGTTAGTTATCTCTAGACAACAGATGAATGGTATGGTTAGTTATCTCTAGACAACAGATGATGAAGTTAGTGATGAATGGTATGGTTAGTTATCTCTAGACAACAGATGAAGAGTGATGAATGGTATGGTTAGTTATCTCTAGACAACAGATGAAGAGTGATGAATGGTATGGTTAGTTATCTCTGGACAACAGATGAAGAGTGATGAATGGTATGGTTAGTTATCTCTAGACAACAGATGAATGGTATGGTTAGTTATCTCTAGACAACAGATGAAGAGTGATGAATGGTATGGTTAGTTATCTCTAGACAACAGATGAATGGTATGGTTAGTTATCTCTGGACAACAGATGAATGGTATGGTTAGTTATCTCTGGACAACAGATGAATGGTATGGTTAGTTATCTCTAGACAACAGATGAATGGTATGGTTAGTTATCTCTAGACAACAGATGATGAATGGTATGGTTAGTTATCTCTAGACAACAGATGAATGGTATGGTTAGTTATCTCTAGACAACAGATGAATGGTATGGTTAGTTATCTCTAGACAACAGATAAAGAGTGATGAATGGTATGGTTAGTTATCTCTAGACAACAGATGAATGGTATGGTTAGTTATCTCTAGACAACAGATGAATGGTATGGTTAGTTATCTCTAGACAACAGATGAATGGTATGGTTAGTTATCTCTAGACAACAGATGAATGGTATGGTTAGTTATCTCTGGACAACAGATGAAGAGTGATGAATGGTATGGTTAGTTATCTCTAGACAACAGATGAATGGTATGGTTAGTTATCTCTAGACAACAGATGAATGGTATGGTTAGTTATCTCTAGACAACAGATGAATGGTATGGTTAGTTATCTCTAGACAACAGATGAATGGTATGGTTAGTTATCTCTAGACAACAGATGAATGGTATGGTTAGTTATCTCTGGACAACAGATGAATGGTATGGTTAGTTATCTCTAGACAACAGATGAATGGTATGGTTAGTTATCTCTGGACAACAGATGAAGAGTGATGAATGGTATGGTTAGTTATCTCTAGACAACAGATGAAGAGTGATGAATGGTATGGTTAGTTATCTCTAGACAACAGATGAAGAGTGATGAATGGTATGGTTAGTTATCTCTAGACAACAGATGAAGAGTGATGAATGGTAAGGTTAGTTATCTCTAGACAACAGTTGAATTGTATGGTTAGTTATCTCTGGACAACAGATGAATGGTATGGTTAGTTATCTCTAGACAACAGATGAATGGTATGGTTAGTTATCTCTAGACAACAGATGAATGGTATGGTTAGTTATCTCTAGACAACAGATGAATGGTATGGTTAGTTATCTCTAGACAACAGATGAAGAGTGATGAATGGTATGGTTAGTTATCTCTAGACAACAGATGAATGGTATGGTTAGTTATCTCTAGACAACAGATGAATGGTATGGTTAGTTATCTCTAGACAACAGATGAATGGTATGGTTAGTTATCTCTGGACAACAGATGAATGGTATGGTTAGTTATCTCTAGACAACAGATGAATGGTATGGTTAGTTATCTCTAGACAACAGATGAATGGTATGGTTAGTTATCTCTAGACAACAGATGAATGGTATGGTTAGTTATCTCTAGACAACAGATGAATGGTATGGTTAGTTATCTCTAGACAACAGATGAATGGTATGGTTAGTTATCTCTGGACAACAGATGAATGGTATGGTTAGTTATCTCTGGACAACAGATGAATGGTATGGTTAGTTATCTCTAGACAACAGATGAATGGTATGTTAGTTATCTCTAGACAACAGATGAATGGTATGGTTAGTTATCTCTAGACAACAGATGAATGGTATGGTTAGTTATCTCTAGACAACAGATGAAGATGAATGGTATGGTTAGTTATCTCTAGACAACAGATGAATGGTATGGTTAGTTATCTCTAGACAACAGATGAATGGTATGGTTAGTTATCTCTAGACAACAGATGAAAGTGATGAATGGTATGGTTAGTTATCTCTAGACAACAGATGAATGGTATGGTTAGTTATCTCTAGACAACAGATGAAGAGTGATGAATGGTATGGTTAGTTATCTCTAGACAACAGATGAAGAGTGATGAATGGTATGGTTAGTTATCTCTAGACAACAGATGAAGAGTGATGAATGGTATGGTTAGTTATCTCTAGACAACAGATGAAGAGTTATCTCTGATGAATGGTATGGTTAGTTATCTCTGGACAACAGATGAAGAGTGATGAATGGTATGGTTAGTTATCTCTAGACAACAGATGAATGGTATGGTTAGTTATCTCTAGACAACAGATGAAGAGTGATGAATGGTATGGTTAGTTATCTCTGGACAACAGATGAATGGTATGGTTAGTTATCTCTAGACAACAGATGAATGGTATGGTTAGTTATCTCTAGACAACAGATGAAGAGTGATGAATGGTATGGTTAGTTATCTCTAGACAACAGATGAATGGTATGGTTAGTTATCTCTAGACAACAGATGAAGAGTGATGAATGGTATGGTTAGTTATCTCTAGACAACAGATGAAGAGTGATGAATGGTATGGTTAGTTATCTCTAGACAACAGATGAATGGTATGGTTAGTTATCTCTAGACAACAGATGAAGAGTGATGAATGGTATGGTTAGTTATCTCTGGACAACAGATGAATGGTATGGTTAGTTATCTCTAGACAACAGATGAATGGTATGGTTAGTTATCTCTAGACAACAGATGAAGAGTGATGAATGGTATGGTTAGTTATCTCTAGACAACAGATGAATGGTATGGTTAGTTATCTCTGGACAACAGATGAATGGTATGGTTAGTTATCTCTAGACAACAGATGAATGGTATGGTTAGTTATCTCTAGACAACAGATGAATGGTATGGTTAGTTATCTCTAGACAACAGATGAATGGTATGGTTAGTTATCTCTAGACAACAGATGAATGGTATAGACAACAGATGAATGGTATGGTTAGTTATCTCTGGACAACAGATGAATGGTATGGTTAGTTATCTCTGGACAACAGATGAATGGTATGGTTAGTTATCTCTAGACAACAGATGAAGAGTGATGAATGGTATGGTTAGTTATCTCTAGACAACAGATTAATGGTATGGTTAGTTATCTCTAGACAACAGATGAAGAGTGATGAATGGTATGGTTAGTTATCTCTAGACAACAGATGAATGGTATGGTTAGTTATCTCTAGACAACAGATGAATGGTATGGTTAGTTATCTCTGGACAACAGATGAATGGTATGGTTAGTTATCTCTAGACAACAGATGAATGGTATGGTTAGTTATCTCTGGACAACAGATGAAGAGTGATGAATGGTATGGTTAGTTATCTCTAGACAACAGATGAAGAGTGATGAATGGTATGGTTAGTTATCTCTAGACAACAGATGAAGAGTGATAATAGTTATCTCTAGACAACAGATAATGGTTAATTATCTCTAGACAACAGATGAATGGTATGGTTAGTTATCTCTAGACAACAGATGAAGAGTGATGAATGGTAAGGTTAGTTATCTCTAGACAACAGATGAATTGTATGGTTAGTTATCTCTAGACAACAGATGAATGGTATGGTTAGTTATCTCTAGACAACAGATGAATGGTATGGTTAGTTATCTCTAGACAACAGATGAATGGTATGGTTAGTTATCTCTAGACAACAGATGAATGGTATGGTTAGTTATCTCTAGACAACAGATGAAGAGTGATGAATGGTATGGTTAGTTATCTCTAGACAACAGATGAATGGTATGGTTAGTTATCTCTAGACAACAGATGAATGGTATGGTTAGTTATCTCTAGACAACAGATGAATGGTATGGTTAGTTATCTCTAGACAACAGATGAATGGTATGGTTAGTTATCTCTGGACAACAGATGAATGGTATGGTTAGTTATCTCTAGACAACAGATGAATGGTATGGTTAGTTATCTCTAGACAACAGATGAATGGTATGGTTAGTTATCTCTAGACAACAGATGAATGGTATGGTTAGTTATCTCTAGACAACAGATGAATGGTATGGTTAGTTATCTCTAGACAACAGATGAATGGTATGGTTAGTTATCTCTAGACAACAGATGAATGGTATGGTTAGTTATCTCTAGACAACAGATGAATGGTATGGTTAGTTATCTCTAGACAACAGATGAATGGTATGGTTAGTTATCAGATGAATGGTATGGTTAGGACAACAGATGAATGGTATGGTTAGTTATCTCTGGACAACAGATGAATGGTATGGTTAGTTATCTCTAGACAACAGATGAATGGTATGCTTAGTTATCTCTAGACAACAGATGAATGGTATGGTTAGTTATCTCTAGACAACAGATGAATGGTATGGTTAGTTATCTCTAGACAACAGATGAAGCGTGATGAATGGTATGGTTAGTTATCTCTGGACAACAGATGAATGGTATGGTTAGTTATCTCTAGACAACAGATGAATGGTATGGTTAGTTATCTCTGGACAACAGTGATGAATGGTATGGTTAGTTATCTCTAGACAACAGATGAATGGTATGGTTAGTTATCTCTAGACAACAGATGAATGAATGGTTAGTTATCTCTAGACAACAGATGAAGATGAAGTTAGTTATCTCTAGACAACAGATGAAGATGAATGGTATGGTTAGTTATCTCTAGACAACAGATGAAGAGTGATGAATGGTATGGTTAGTTATCTCTAGACAACAGATGAAGAGTGATGAATGGTATGGTTAGTTATCTCTGGACAACAGATGAAGAGTGATGAATGGTATGGTTAGTTATCTCTAGACAACAGATGAATGGTATGGTTAGTTATCTCTAGACAACAGATGAAGAGTGATGAATGGTAAGTTATCTCTAGTTAGTTATCTCTAGACAACAGATGAATGGTATGGTTAGTTATCTCTAGACAACAGATGAATGGTATGGTTAGTTATCTCTAGACAACAGATGAATGGTATGGTTAGTTATCTCTAGACAACAGATGAATGGTATGGTTAGTTATCTCTAGACAACAGATGAATGGTATGGTTAGTTATCTCTAGACAACAGATGAATGGTATGGTTAGTTATCTCTAGACAACAGATGAATGGTATGGTTAGTTAGTTATCTCTGGACAACAGATGAATGGTATGGTTAGTTATCTCTGGACAACAGATGAATGGTATGGTTAGTTATCTCTAGACAACAGATGAAGAGTGATGAATGGTATGGTTAGTTATCTCTAGACAACAGATTAATGGTATGGTTAGTTATCTCTAGACAACAGATGAAGAGTGATGAATGGTATGGTTAGTTATCTCTAGACAACAGATGAATGGTATGGTTAGTTATCTCTAGACAACAGATGAATGGTATGGTTAGTTATCTCTGGACAACAGATGAATGGTATGGTTAGTTATCTCTAGACAACAGATGAATGGTATGGTTAGTTATCTCTGGACAACAGATGAAGAGTGATGAATGGTATGGTTAGTTATCTCTAGACAACAGATGAAGAGTGATGAATGGTATGGTTAGTTATCTCTAGACAACAGATGAAGAGTGATAATAATAAATAATAATAATAATAATGGTGGTTAGTTATCTCTAGACAACATTGAATGGTATGGTTAGTTATCTCTAGACAACAGATGAAGAGTGATGAATGGTAAGGTTAGTTATCTCTAGACAACAGTTGAATTGTATGGTTAGTTATCTCTGGACAACAGATGAATGGTATGGTTAGTTATCTCTAGACAACAGATGAATGGTATGGTTAGTTATCTCTAGACAACAGATGAATGGTATGGTTAGTTATCTCTAGACAACAGATGAATGGTATGGTTAGTTATCTCTAGACAACAGATGAAGAGTGATGAATGGTATGGTTAGTTATCTCTAGACAACAGATGAATGGTATGGTTAGTTATCTCTAGACAACAGATGAATGGTATGGTTAGTTATCTCTAGACAACAGATGAATGGTATGGTTAGTTATCTCTAGACAACAGATGAATGGTATGGTTAGTTATCTCTGGACAACAGATGAATGGTATGGTTAGTTATCTCTAGACAACAGATGAATGGTATGGTTAGTTATCTCTAGACAACAGATGAATGGTATGGTTAGTTATCTCTAGACAACAGATGAATGGTATGGTTAGTTATCTCTAGACAACAGATGAATGGTATGGTTAGTTATCTCTAGACAACAGATGAATGGTATGGTTAGTTATCTCTAGACAACAGATGAATGGTAGATAGACAACAGATGAATGGTATGGTTAGTTATCTCTAGACAACAGATGAATGGTATGGTTAGTTATCTCTGGACAACAGATGAATGGTATGGTTAGTTATCTCTAGACAACAGATGAATGGTATGGTTAGTTATCTCTAGACAACAGATGAATGGTATGGTTAGTTATCTCTAGACAACAGATGAATGGTATGGTTAGTTATCTCTAGACAACAGATGAATGGTATGGTTAGTTATCTCTAGACAACAGATGAATGGTATGGTTAGTTATCTCTGGACAACAGATGAATGGTATGGTTAGTTATCTCTGGACAACAGATGAATGGTATGGTTAGTTATCTCTAGACAACAGATGAATGGTATGCTTAGTTATCTCTAGACAACAGATGAATGGTATGGTTAGTTATCTCTAGACAACAGATGAATGGTATGGTTAGTTATCTCTAGACAACAGATGAAGCGTGATGAATGGTATGGTTAGTTATCTCTGGACAACAGATGAATGGTATGGTTAGTTATCTCTAGACAACAGATGAATGGTATGGTTAGTTATCTCTGGACAACAGATGAAGAGTGATGAATGGTATGGTTAGTTATCTCTAGACAACAGATGAATGGTATGGTTAGTTATCTCTAGACAACAGATGAAGAGTGATGAATGGTATGGTTAGTTATCTCTAGACAACAGATGAAGAGTGATGAATGGTATGGTTAGTTATCTCTAGACAACAGATGAAGAGTGATGAATGGTATGGTTAGTTATCTCTAGACAACAGATGAAGAGTGATGAATGGTATGGTTAGTTATCTCTGGACAACAGATGAAGAGTGATGAATGGTATGGTTAGTTATCTCTAGACAACAGATGAATGGTATGGTTAGTTATCTCTAGACAACAGATGAAGAGTGATGAATGGTATGGTTAGTTATCTCTAGACAACAGATGAATGGTATGGTTAGTTATCTCTGGACAACAGATGAATGGTATGGTTAGTTATCTCTAGACAACAGATGAAGAGTGATGAATGGTATGGTTAGTTATCTCTGGACAACAGATGAAGAGTGATGAATGGTATGGTTAGTTATCTCTAGACAACAGATGAATGGTATGGTTAGTTATCTCTAGACAACAGATGAATGGTATGGTTAGTTATCTCTGGACAACAGATGAATGGTATGGTTAGTTATCTCTGGACAACAGATGAATGGTATGGTTAGTTATCTCTAGACAACAGATGAATGGTATGGTTAGTTATCTCTAGACAACAGATGAATGGTATGGTTAGTTATCTCTAGACAACAGATGAATGGTATGGTTAGTTATCTCTAGACAACAGATGAATGGTATGGTTAGTTATCTCTAGACAACAGATGAATGGTATGGTTAGTTATCTCTAGACAACAGTGATGAATGGTATGGTTAGTTATCTCTAGACAACAGATGAATGGTATGGTTAGTTATCTCTAGACAACAGATGAATGGTATGGTTAGTTATCTCTAGACAACAGATGAATGGTATGGTTAGTTATCTCTAGACAACAGATGAATGGTATGGTTAGTTATCTCTAGACAACAGATGAAGATGGTTAGATGAATGGTATGGTTAGTTATCTCTAGACAACAGATGAAGAGTGATGAATGGTATGGTTAGTTATCTCTAGACAACAGATGAAGAGTAGTTATCTCTGAATGAATGGTATGGTTAGTTATCTCTGGACAACAGATGAAGAGTGATGAATGGTATGGTTAGTTATCTCTAGACAACAGATGAATGGTATGGTTAGTTATCTCTAGACAACAGATGAAGAGTGATGAATGGTATGGTTAGTTATCTCTAGACAACAGATGAATGGTATGGTTAGTTATCTCTAGACAACAGATGAATGGTATGGTTAGTTATCTCTAGACAACAGATGAATGGTATGATGAATTAGTTATCTCTAGACAACAGATGAAGAGTGATCTAGACAACAGATGAATGGTATGGTTAGTTATCTCTGGACAACAGATGAAGAGTGATGAATGGTATGGTTAGTTATCTCTAGACAACAGATGAATGGTATGCTTAGTTATCTCTAGACAACAGATGAATGGTATGGTTAGTTATCTCTGGACAACAGATGAATGGTATGGTTAGTTATCTCTGGACAACAGATGAATGGTATGGTTAGTTATCTCTAGACAACAGATGAATGGTATGGTTAGTTATCTCTAGACAACAGATGAATGGTATGGTTAGTTATCTCTAGACAACAGATGAATGGTATGGTTAGTTATCTCTAGACAACAGATGAATGGTATGGTTAGTTATCTCTGGACAACAGATGAATGGTATGGTTAGTTATCTCTAGACAACAGATGAATGGTATGGTTAGTTATCTCTAGACAACAGATGAAGAGTGATGAATGGTATGGTTAGTTATCTCTAGACAACAGATGAATGGTATGGTTAGTTATCTCTAGACAACAGATGAATGGTATGGTTAGTTATCTCTGGACAACAGATGAATGGTATGGTTAGTTATCTCTAGACAACAGATGAATGGTATGGTTAGTTATCTCTAGACAACAGATGAAGAGTGATGAATGGTATGGTTAGTTATCTCTAGACAACAGATGAAGAGTGATGAATGGTAAGGTTAGTTATCTCTAGACAACAGATGAATTGTATGGTTAGTTATCTCTAGACAACAGATGAATGGTATGGTTAGTTATCTCTAGACAACAGATGAATGGTATGGTTAGTTATCTCTAGACAACAGATGAATGGTATGGTTAGTTATCTCTAGACAACAGATGAATGGTATGGTTAGTTATCTCTAGACAACAGATGAATGGTATGGTTAGTTATCTCTAGACAACAGATGAATGGTATGGTTAGTTATCTCTAGACAACAGATGAATGGTATGGTTAGTTATCTCTAGACAACAGATGAATGGTATGGTTAGTTATCTCTAGACAACAGATGAATGGTATGGTTAGTTATCTCTAGACAACAGATGAATGGTATGGTTAGTTATCTCTAGACAACAGATGAATGGTATGGTTAGTTATCTCTAGACAACAGATGAATGGTATGGTTAGTTATCTCTAGACAACAGATGAATGGTATGGTTAGTTATCTCTAGACAACAGATGAAGAGTGATGAATGGTATGGTTAGTTATCTCTAGACAACAGATGAATGGTATGGTTAGTTATCTCTAGACAACAGATGAATGGTATGGTTAGTTATCTCTAGACAACAGATGAATGGTATGGTTAGTTATCTCTAGACAACAGATGAATGGTATGGTTAGTTATCTCTGGACAACAGATGAATGGTATGGTTAGTTATCTCTGGACAACAGATGAATGGTATGGTTAGTTATCTCTAGACAACAGATGAATGGTATGATGAATTAGTTATCTCTAGACAACAGATGAATGGTATGGTTAGTTATCTCTAGACAACAGATGAATGGTATGGTTAGTTATCTCTAGACAACAGATGAAGCGTGATGAATGGTATGGTTAGTTATCTCTGGACAACAGATGAATGGTATGGTTAGTTATCTCTAGACAACAGATGAATGGTATGGTTAGTTATCTCTGGACAACAGATGAAGAGTGATGAATGGTATGGTTAGTTATCTCTAGACAACAGATGAATGGTATGGTTAGTTATCTCTAGACAACAGATGAAGAGTGATGAATGGTATGGTTAGTTATCTCTAGACAACAGATGAAGAGTGATGAATGGTATGGTTAGTTATCTCTAGACAACAGATGAAGAGTGATGAATGGTATGGTTAGTTATCTCTAGACAACAGATGAAGAGTGATGAATGGTATGGTTAGTTATCTCTGGACAACAGATGAAGAGTGATGAATGGTATGGTTAGTTATCTCTAGACAACAGATGAATGGTATGGTTAGTTATCTCTAGACAACAGATGAAGAGTGATGAATGGTATGGTTAGTTATCTCTAGACAACAGATGAATGGTATGGTTAGTTATCTCTGGACAACAGATGAATGGTATGGTTAGTTATCTCTAGACAACAGATGAAGAGTGATGAATGGTATGGTTAGTTATCTCTGGACAACAGATGAAGAGTGATGAATGGTATGGTTAGTTATCTCTAGACAACAGATGAATGGTATGCTTAGTTATCTCTAGACAACAGATGAATGGTATGGTTAGTTATCTCTGGACAACAGACGAATGGTATGGTTAGTTATCTCTGGACAACAGACGAATGGTATGGTTAGTTATCTCTAGACAACAGATGAATGGTATGGTTAGTTATCTCTAGACAACAGATGAATGGTATGGTTAGTTATCTCTAGACAACAGATGAATGGTATGGTTAGTTATCTCTGGACAACATATGAATGGTATGGTTAGTTATCTCTAGACAACAGATGAATGGTATGGTTAGTTATCTCTAGACAACAGATGAAGAGTGATGAATGGTATGGTTAGTTATCTCTAGACAACAGATGAATGGTATGGTTAGTTATCTCTAGACAACAGATGAATGGTATGGTTAGTTATCTCTGGACAACAGATGAATGGTATGGTTAGTTATCTCTAGACAACAGATGAATGGTATGGTTAGTTATCTCTGGACAACAGATGAAGAGTGATGAATGGTATGGTTAGTTATCTCTAGACAACAGATGAAGAGTGATGAATGGTATGGTTAGTTATCTCTAGACAACAGATGAAGAGTGATGAATGTTATGGTTAGTTATCTCTGGACAACAGATGAAGAGTGATGAATGGTATGGTTAGTTATCTCTAGACAACAGATGAATGGTATGGTTAGTTATCTCTAGACAACAGATGAAGAGTGATGAATGGTATGGTTAGTTATCTCTAGACAACAGATGAATGGTATGGTTAGTTATCTCTAGACAACAGATGAATGGTATGGTTAGTTATCTCTGGACAACAGATGAATGGTATGGTTAGTTATCTCTAGACAACAGATGAAGAGTGATGAGTGGTATGGTTAGTTATCTCTGGACAACAGATGAAGAGTGATGAATGGTATGGTTAGTTATCTCTAGACAACAGATGAATGGTATGCTTAGTTATCTCTAGACAACAGATGAATGGTATGGTTAGTTATCTCTGGACAACAGATGAATGGTATGGTTAGTTATCTCTGGACAACAGATGAATGGATGAATGGTATGGTTAGTTATCTCTAGACAACAGATGAATGGTATGGTTAGTTATCTCTAGACAACAGATGAATGGTATGGTTAGTTATCTCTAGACAACAGATGAATGGTATGGTTAGTTATCTCTAGACAACAGATGAATGGTATGGTTAGTTATCTCTGGACAACAGATGAATGGTATGGTTAGTTATCTCTAGACAACAGATGAATGGTATGGTTAGTTATCTCTAGACAACAGATGAAGAGTGATGAATGGTATGGTTAGTTATCTCTAGACAACAGATGAATGGTATGGTTAGTTATCTCTAGACAACAGATGAATGGTGAATGGTTAGTTATCTCTAGACAACAGATGAATGGTATGGTTAGTTATCTCTAGACAACAGATGAATGGTATGGTTAGTTATCTCTAGACAACAGATGAAGAGTGATGAATGGTATGGTTAGTTATCTCTAGACAACAGATGAAGAGTGATGAATGGTATGGTTAGTTAGTTATCTCTAGACAACAGAGATGAAGAGTGATGAATGGTATGGTTAGTTATCTCTAGACAACAGATGAATGGTATGGTTAGTTATCTCTAGACAACAGATGAATGGTATGGTTAGTTATCTCTAGACAACAGATGAATGGTATGGTTAGTTATCTCTAGACAACAGATGAATGGTATGGTTAGTTATCTCTGGACAACAGATGAATGGTATGGTTAGTTATCTCTGGACAACAGATGAATGGTAGGGTTAGTTATCTCTAGACAACAGATGAATGGTATGGTTAGTTATCTCTGGACAACAGATGAATGGTATGGTTAGTTATCTCTAGACAACAGATGAATGGTATGGTTAGTTATCTCTAGACAACAGATGAATGGTATGCTTAGTTATCTCTAGACAACAGATGAATGGTATGGTTAGTTATCTCTAGACAACAGATGAATGGTATGGTTAGTTATCTCTAGACAACAGATGAAGAGTGATGAATGGTATGGTTAGTTATCTCTGGACAACAGATGAATGGTATGGTTAGTTATCTCTAGACAACAGATGAATGGTATGGTTAGTTATCTCTGGACAACAGATGAAGAGTGATGAATGGTATGGTTAGTTATCTCTAGACAACAGATGAATGGTATGGTTAGTTATCTCTAGACAACAGATGAAGAGTGATGAATGGTATGGTTAGTTATCTCTAGACAACAGATGAAGAGTGATGAATGGTATGGTTAGTTATCTCTAGACAACGGATGAAGAGTGATGAATGGTATGGTTAGTTATCTCTAGACAACAGATGAAGAGTGATGAATGGTATGGTTAGTTATCTCTGGACAACAGATGAATGGTATGGTTAGTTATCTCTAGACAACAGATGAATGGTATGGTTAGTTATCTCTGGACAACAGATGAAGAGTGATGAATGGTATGGTTAGTTATCTCTAGACAACAGATGAATGGTATGGTTAGTTATCTCTAGACAACAGATGAATGGTATGGTTAGTTATCTCTAGACAACAGATGAATGGTATGGTTAGTTATCTCTAGACAACAGATGAATGGTATGGTTAGTTTTCTCTGGACAACAGATGAATGGTATGGTTAGTTATCTCTGGACAACAGATGAAGAGTGATGAATGGTATGGTTAGTTATCTCTGGACAACAGATGAATGGTATGGTTAGTTATCTCTGGACAACAGATGAATGGTATGGTTAGTTATCTCTAGACAACAGATGAATGGTATGGTTAGTTATCTCTGGACAACAGATGAATGGTATGGTTAGTTATCTCTAGACAACAGATGAATGGTATGGTTAGTTATCTCTAGACAACAGATGAATGGTATGGTTAGTTATCTCTAGACAACAGATGAATGGTATGGTTAGTTATCTCTAGACAACAGATGAATGGTATGGTTAGTTATCTCTGGACAACAGATGAATGGTATGGTTAGTTATCTCTAGACAACAGATGAAGAGTGATGAATGGTATGGTTAGTTATCTCTAGACAACAGATGAAGAGTGATGAATGGTATGGTTAGTTATCTCTAGACAACAGATGAATGGTATGGTTAGTTATCTCTAGACAACAGATGAAGAGTGATGAATGGATCAGCCCTAAACCCTAGCCCCTAACCCCTTCACACAGCCTTAACCCCGAACCCCTTCACACAGCCCTAACCTATAGCCCCTAACCTCTAACCCCTAGCCCCTAGCCTCTAACCCCTAACCTCTAGCCCCTAACCTCTATCCCCTAACCTCTATCCCCTAACCTCTATCCCCTAACCTCTATCCCCTAACCTCTATCCCCTAACCTCTATCCCCTAACCTCTATCCCCTAACCTCTATCCCCTAACCCCTAGCCCCTAACCTCTAGCCGCTAACCTCTAGCCTCTAGCCCCTAACCTCTAGCCCCTAACCTCTAGCCCCTAACCTCTAGCCCCTAACCCCTAGCCCATAACCCCTAGCCCCTTCAGTCAACCATAACCTGCCGGCTAATTCACAGAACTGTTTCAGAACGCCACCTCTATTTTTCTAAACACACTGCTGTACTGCTGGTCAAACACATTAATCTGCTGGTCAAACACATTCATCTGCTGGTCAAACACATTCATCTGCTGGTCAAACACATTCATCTGCTGGTCAAACACATTCATCTGCTGGTCAAACACATTCATCTGCTGGTCAAACACATTCATCTGCTGGTCAAACACATTCATCTGCTGGTCAAACACATTCATCTGCTGGTCAAACACATTCATCTGCTGGTCAAACACATTCATCTGCTGGTCAAACACATTATGCTGCTGGTCAAACACATTCATCTGCTGGTCAAACACATTCATCTGCTGATCAAACACATTCATCTGCTGGTCAAACACATTCATCTGCTGGTCAAAAACATTCATCTGCTGGTCAAAAACATTCATCTGCTGGTCAAACACATTCATCTGCTGGTCAAACACATTCATCTGCTGGTCAAAAACATTCATCTGCTGGTCAAACACATTATGCTGCTGGTCAAACACATTCATCTGCTGGTCAAACACATTCATCTGCTGGTCAAACACATTATGCTGCTGATCAAACACATTCA
The DNA here is from genome assembly GCF_021184085.1 of Oncorhynchus gorbuscha. Taxonomy (NCBI): domain Eukaryota; kingdom Metazoa; phylum Chordata; class Actinopteri; order Salmoniformes; family Salmonidae; genus Oncorhynchus; species Oncorhynchus gorbuscha. The sequence continues at coordinate 100,402,769 of NC_060185.1, read as the reverse complement.
TCTGCTGGTCAAACACATTATGCTGCTGGTCAAAAACATTATGCTGCTGGTCAAACACATTCATCTGCTGGTCAAACACATTATGCTGCTGGTCAAACACATTCATCTGCTGCCTGCAGTCCAAGTATCCCAAATGGCACCCTACCATCTTCTATCTTATGATGTCAGGTTATACCCCGCCCAGCCAAACAGCAGAGAGCTGGGCCAAGAGGGCAGACTATTCAGATACCCCAGAGGTTGGGCGAACTCACACACACACACACACACACACACACACACACACACACACACACACACACACACACACACACACACACACACACACACACACACACACACACACACACACACACACACACACACACTGAAACACACCCACCCTGACAGAGTGGTGTTGTCAGACTATTGGGTTCTATTGCTCTGTCCTGTTGTGTTCTATTATTCTGTTCTATTGTTCTGTCCTGTTGTGTTCTATTATTCTGTTCTATTACTCTGTCCTGTTGTGTTCTATTATTCTGTTCTATTGTTCTGTCCTGTTGTGTTCTATTATTCTGTTCTATTATTCTGTCCTGTTGTGTTCTATTATTCTGTTCTATTGTTCTGTCCTGTTGTGTTCTATTATTCTGTTATATTGTTCTGTCCTGTTGTGTTCTATTATTCTGTTCTATTGCTCTGTCCTGTTGTGTTCTATTATTCTGTTCTATTGTTCTGTCCTGTTGTGTTCTATTATTCTGTTCTATTGTTCTGTCCTGTTGTGTTCTATTATTATGTTCTATTGCTCTGTCCTGTTGTGTTCTATTATTCTGTTCTATTGTTCTGTCCTGTTGTGTTCTATTATTCTGTTATATTGTTCTGTCCTGTTGTGTTCTATTATTCTGTTCTATTGCTCTGTCCTGTTGTGTTCTATTATTCTGTTCTATTGTTCTGTCCTGTTGTGTTCTATTATTCTGTTCTATTGTTCTGTCCTGTTGTGTTCTATTATTATGTTCTATTGCTCTGTCCTGTTGTGTTCTATTATTCTGTTCTATTGTTCTGTCCTGTTGTGTTCTATTATTCTGTTCTATTGCTCTGTCCTGTTGTGTTCTATTATTCTGTTCTATTGCTCTGTCCTGTTGTGTTCTATTATTCTGTTCTATTGCTCTGTCCTGTTGTGTTCTATTATTCTGTCCTGTTGTGTTCTATTATTCTGTTCTATTGCTCTGTCCTGTTGTGTTCTATTATTCTGTTCTATTGCTCTGTCCTGTTGTGTTCTATTATTCTGTTCTATTGCTCTGTCCTGTTGTGTTCTATTATTCTGTCCTGTTGTGTTCTATTATTCTGTTCTATTGCTCTGTCCTGTTGTGTTCTATTATTCTGTTCTATTGTTCTGTCCTGTTGTGTTCTATTATTCTGTTCTATTGCTCTGTCCTGTTGTGTTCTATTATTCTGTTCTATTGTTCTGTCCTGTTGTGTTCTATTATTCTGTTCTATTGCTCTGTCCTGTTGTGTTCTATTATTCTGTTCTATTGTTCTGTCCTGTTGTGTTCTATTATTCTGTTCTATTGTTCTGTCCTGTTGTGTTCTATTATTCTGTTCTATTGTTCTGTCCTGTTGTGTTCTATTATTCTGTTCTATTGTTCTGTCCTGTTGTGTTCTATTATTCTGTTCTATTGCTCTGTCCTGTTGTGTTCTATTATTCTGTTCTATTGTTCTGTCCTGTTGTGTTCTATTATTCTGTTCTATTGCTCTGTCCTGTTGTGTTCTATTATTCTGTTCTATTGCTCTGTCCTGTTGTGTTCTATTATTCTGTTCTATTGCTCTGTCCTGTTGTGTTCTATTATTCTGTCCTGTTGTGTTCTATTATTCTGTTCTATTGCTCTGTCCTGTTGTGTTCTATTATTCTGTTCTATTGCTCTGTCCTGTTGTGTTCTATTATTCTGTTCTATTGTTCTGTCCTGTTGTGTTCTATTATTATGTTCTATTGCTCTGTCCTGTTGTGTTCTATTATTCTGTTCTATTGCTCTGTCCTGTTGTGTTCTATTATTCTGTTCTATTGCTCTGTCCTGTTGTGTTCTATTATTCTGTTCTATTGCTCTGTCCTGTTGTGTTCTATTATTCTGTTCTATTGCTCTGTCCTGTTGTGTTCTATTATTCTGTCCTGTTGTGTTCTATTATTCTGTTCTATTGCTCTGTCCTGTTGTGTTCTATTATTCTGTTCTATTGCTCTGTCCTGTTGTGTTCTATTATTCTGTTCTATTGTTCTGTCCTGTTGTGTTCTATTATTCTGTTCTATTGTTCTGTCCTGTTGTGTTCTATTATTCTGTTCTATTGCTCTGTCCTGTTGTGTTCTATTATTCTGTTCTATTGTTCTGTCCTGTTGTGTTCTATTATTCTGTTCTATTGCTCTGTCCTGTTGTGTTCTATTATTCTGTTCCTGTTCTGTCCTGTTGTGTTCTATTATTCTGTTCTATTGCTCTGTCCTGTTGTGTTCTATTATTCTGTTCTATTGCTCTGTCCTGTTGTGTTCTATTATTCTGTTCTATTGCTCTGTCCTGTTGTGTTCTATTATTCTGTCCTGTTGTGTTCTATTATTCTGTTCTATTGCTCTGTCCTGTTGTGTTCTATTATTCTGTTCTATTGCTCTGTCCTGTTGTGTTCTATTATTCTGTTCTATTGCTCTGTCCTGTTGTGTTCTATTATTCTGTCCTGTTGTGTTCTATTATTCTGTTCTATTGCTCTGTCCTGTTGTGTTCTATTATTCTGTTCTATTGTTCTGTCCTGTTGTGTTCTATTATTCTGTTCTATTGCTCTGTCCTGTTGTGTTCTATTATTCTGTTCTATTGTTCTGTCCTGTTGTGTTCTATTATTCTGTTCTATTGCTCTGTCCTGTTGTGTTCTATTATTCTGTTCTATTGTTCTGTCCTGTTGTGTTCTATTATTCTGTTCTATTGTTCTGTCCTGTTGTGTTCTATTATTCTGTTCTATTGCTCTGTCCTGTTGTGTTCTATTATTCTGTTCTATTGTTCTGTCCTGTTGTGTTCTATTATTCTGTTCTATTGCTCTGTCCTGTTGTGTTCTATTATTCTGTTCTATTGTTCTGTCCTGTTGTGTTCTATTATTCTGTTCTATTGCTCTGTCCTGTTGTGTTCTATTATTCTGTTCTATTGCTCTGTCCTGTTGTGTTCTATTATTCTGTTCTATTGCTCTGTCCTGTTGTGTTCTATTATTCTGTCCTGTTGTGTTCTATTATTCTGTTCTATTGCTCTGTCCTGTTGTGTTCTATTATTCTGTTCTATTGCTCTGTCCTGTTGTGTTCTATTATTCTGTTCTATTGTTCTGTCCTGTTGTGTTCTATTATTCTGTTCTATTTCTCTGTCCTGTTGTGTTCTATTATTCTGTTCTATTGCTCTGTCCTGTTGTGTTCTATTATTCTGTTCTATTGTTCTGTCCTGTTGTGTTCTATTATTCTGTTCTATTGCTCTGTCCTGTTGTGTTCTATTATTCTGTTATATTGTTCTGTCCTGTTGTGTTCTATTATTCTGTTCTATTGTTCTGTCCTGTTGTGTTCTATTATTCTGTTCTATTGCTCTGTCCTGTTGTGTTCTATTATTCTGTTCTATTGCTCTGTCCTGTTGTGTTCTATTATTCTGTTATATTGTTCTGTCCTGTTGTGTTCTATTATTCTGTTCTATTGCTCTGTCCTGTTGTGTTCTATTATTCTGTTCTATTGCTCTGTCCTGTTGTGTTCTATTATTCTGTTCTATTGCTCTGTCCTGTTGTGTTCTATTATTCTGTCCTGTTGTGTTCTATTATTCTGTTCTATTGTTGTGTTCTATTATTCTGTTCTATTGTTCTGTCCTGTTGGGTTCTATTATTCTGTCCTGTTGGGTTCTATTATTCTGTTCTATTGTTCTGTCCTGTTGGGTTCTATTGTTCTGTCCTGTTGGGTTCTATTGTTCTGTCCAGGTAGGATCATTATATTGTATTTTTGTAGACTAGTCTAGAGAGGATCATTATATTGTAGACTAGTCTAGGGAGGATCATTTTATTGTAGACTAGTCTAGGGAGGATCATTATATTGTAGACTAGTCTAGGGAGGATCATTATATTGTAGACTAGTCTAGGGAGGATCATTTTATCATAGACTCGTCTAGGGAGGATCATTATATTGTAGACTAGTCTAGGGAGGATCATTATATTGTTGTTTAGTCTAGGGAGGATCATTATATTGTAGATTAGTCTAGGGAGGATCATTATATTGTATTGTTGTAGACTAGTCTAGGGAGGATCATTATATTGTAGACTAGTCTAGGGAGGATCATTATATTGTAGACTAGTCTAGGGAGGATCATTATATTGTTGTTTAGTCTAGGGAGGATCATTATATTGTAGTTTAGTCTAGGGAGGATCATTATATTGTATTGTTGTAGACTAGTCTAGGGAGGATCATTATATTGTAGACTAGTCTAGGGAGGATCATTATATTGTAGACTAGTCTAGGGAGGATCATTATATTGTAGACTAGTCTAGGGAGGATCATTATATTGTCGTTTAGTCTAGGGAGGATCATTATATTGTAGATTAGTCTAGGGAGGATCATTATATTGTATTGTTGTAGACTAGTCTAGGGAGGATCATTATATTGTAGACTAGTCTAGGGAGGATCATTATATTGTAGACTAGTCTAGAGAGGATCATTATATTGTAGACTAGTCTAGGGAGGATCATTATATATTGTCTAGAGAGGATCATTATATTAGTCTAGGGAGGATCATTATATTGTAGACTAGTCTAGGGAGGATCATTATATTAGACTAGTAGGGAGGATCATTATATTGTATTGTTGTAGACTAGTCTAGAGAGGATCATTATATTGTAGACTAGTCTAGGGAGGATCATTATATTGTAGACTAGTCTAGGGAGGATCATTATATTGTAGACTAGTCTAGGGAGGATCATTATATTGTAGAGTATTCAAGGGATGATCATTATATTGTAGAGTTGTAGACTAGTCTAGGGAGGATCATTATATTGTAGACTAGTCTAGAGAGGATCATTATATTGTAGAGTTGTAGACTAGTCTAGGGAGGATCATTATATTGTATTGTTGTAGACTAGTCTAGAGAGGATCATTATATTGTAGACTAGTCTAGAGAGGATCATTATATTGTAGAGTTGTAGACTAGTCTAGGGAGGATCATTATATTATAGACTAGTCTAGGGAGGATCATTATATTGTAGACTAGTCTAGAGAGGATCATTATATTGTATTGTTGTAGACTAGTCTAGGGAGGATCATTATATTGTAGACTAGTCTAGAGAGGATCATTATATTGTAGAGTTGTAGACTAGTCTAGGGAGGATCATTATATTGTAGACTAGTCTAGAGAGGATCATTATATTGTACTGTTGTAGACTAGTCTAGGGAGGATCATTATATTGTAGACTAGTCTAGAGAGGATCATTATATTGTATTGTTGTAGACTAGTCTAGGGAGGATCATTATATTGTAGACTAGTCTAGAGAGGATCATTATATTGTAGAGTTGTAGACTAGTCTAGGGAGGATCATTATATTATAGACTAGTCTAGGGAGGATCATTATATTGTAGACTAGTCTAGAGAGGATCATTATATTGTAGAGTTGTAGACTAGTCTAGGGAGGATCATTATATTATAGACTAGTCTAGGGAGGATCATTATATTGTAGACTAGTCTAGGGAGGATCATTATATTGTAGACTAGTCTAGGGAGGATCATTATATTGTAGACTAGTCTAGAGAGGATCATTATATTGTAGAGTTGTAGACTAGTCTAGGGAGGATCATTATATTATAGACTAGTCTAGGGAGGATCATTATATTGTAGACTAGTCTAGGGAGGATCATTATATTGTAGAGTTGTAGACTAGACTAGGAAGGATCATTATATTGTAGAGTTGGAAACCAGTCTAGGAAGGATCATTATATTGTAGAGTTGTAGACTAGTCTAGGAAGGATCATTATATTGTAGAGTTGTAGACCAGTCTAGGAAGGATCATTATATTGTAGAGTTGTAGACTAGTCTAGCGAGGATCATTGTATTGTAGAGTTGGAGACTAGTCTAGGAAGGATCATTATATTGTAGAGTTGTAGGCTCGTCAAGGGAGGATCATTGTATTGTAGAGTTGTAGACTAGACTAGGGAGGATGATTATATTGTAGAGCTGTAGACAAGTCAAGGGAGGATCATTGTATTGTATTGCTGTAGACTATTGTATTGCTGTAGACTGACCTCCCCACTTCCTATCACCTGACCTCTCCCCTGCCTATCACCTGACCTCTCCCCTGCCTATCACCTGACCTCTCCCCTGCCTATCACCTGACCTCTCCCCTGCCTATCACCTGACCTCGCCCCTGCCTATCACCTGACCTCTCCCCTGACCTCTCCCCTGCCTATCACCTGACCTCTCCCCTGCCTATCACCTGACCTCTCCCCTGCCTATCACCTGACCTCTCCCCTGCCTATCACCTGACCTCTCCCCTGCCTATCACCTGACCTCTCCCCTGCCTATCACCTGACCTCTCCCCTGCCTATCACCTGACCTCTCCACTTCCTATCACCTGACTTCTCCACTTCCTATCACCTGACCTCTCCCCTGCCTATCACCTGACCTCTCCCCTGCCTATCACCTGACCTCTCCACTTCCTATCACCTGACCTCTCCACTTCCTATCACCTGACCTCTCCACTTCCTATCACCTGACCTCTCCCCTGCCTATCACCTGACCTCTCCCCTGCCTATCACCTGACCTCTCCCCTGCCTATCACCTGACCTCTCCCCTGCCTATCACCTGACCTCTCCACTTCCTATCACCTGACCTCTCCCCTGCCTATCACCTGACCTCTCCCCTGCCTATCACCTGACCTCTCCCCTGCCTATCATCTCACCTCTCCACTTCCTATCACCTTTCCTCTCAACTGCCTATCACCTGACCTCTCCCCTGCCTTTCACCTGACCTCTCCCCTATTACCTAGACAACCAGGTGAGGGGAGTTCCTTACTGAGACCTAGACAACCAGGTGAGGGGAGTTCCTTACTGAGACCTAGACAACCAGGTGAGGGGAGTTCCTTACTGAGACCTAGACAACCAGGTGAGGGGAGTTCCTTACTGAGACCTAGACAACCAGGTGAGGGGAGTTCCTTACTAATTAGTGACCTAAATCCATCAATCAAATACAAGGGAGGAGCGAAACACGCAGACACTCGGCCCTCCAGACAAACAACAACACAGAGTTACACATGTTACACATGGAATAAACAAACATACAGTCAATAACACAATAGAAAAGTATATGTACAGTGTGTGCAAATGAGGTAAGATTAGGTAGGTAAGGCAGTAAATAGGCCGTAGTGGCGAAGTAATTACAATTTAGCAATTAAACACTGGAGTGATAGATGTGTAGAAGATGAATGTGCAAGTAGAGATACTGGTGTGCAAAGGAGCAAAAAAATAAATAACAATATGGGGATGAGGTAGTTGGATGGGCTATTTACAGGAGCTACTCTGACAGCTGATGCTTAAAGTTAGTGAGGGAGATATGAGTCTCCAGTTTCAGTGATTTTTGCAATTTTTTCCAGTCATTGTCAGCAGAGAACTGGAAGGAAAGGCGGCCAAAGGAGGAATAGGCTTTGGGGGTGACTAGTGAAATATACTTGCTGGAGCGTGTGCTACAGGTGGGTGCTGCTATGGTGACCAGTGAGCTGAGATAAGGCGGGGCTTTACCTAGAAAATACTTATAGATGACCTGGAGCCAGTGGGTTTGGCAGATAATTTTAGAAAGAGAGGGTCCAGATTGTCTAGCCCAGCTGATTTGTAGTGGTCCAGATTTTGCAACTTTTTCAGAACATCAGCTGTCTGGATTTGGGTGAAGGAGAAATGGGGGAGGTTTGGGCAAGTTGCTGTGGGGGGTGCAGTGCTGTTGACCGGGGTAGGCGTAGCCAGGTGGAAAGCATGGCCAGCAATAGAAAAATGCTTATTGAAATTCTCAATTATAGTGGATTTATCGGTGGTGACAGTGTTTCCCAGCCTCAGTGCAGTGGGCAGCTGGGAGGAGGTGCTCTTATTCTCCATGGACTTTACAATGTACCAGAATGTTTTTGAGTTAGTATTACGGGATGCAAATTTCTGTTTGAAAAAGCTAGCCTTAGCTTTCCTAACTGATGGTTTGTGACTTCCCTGAAAAGTTGTATATCACGGGGGCTATTCGATGCAGAAAGCCACAGGATGTTTTTGTGCTGGTCAAGGGCAGTCAGGTCTGGAGTGAACCAAGGACTACATCCGTTCCTGTTTCTAAATTGTTTGAATGGGCCATGCTTATTTATGATGGTGAGGAAAGCACTTTTAAATAATAAGCAGGCATCCTCTACTGACGAGATGAGGTCAATATCCTTCCAGGATACCCGGGCCAGGTCGATTAGAAAGGCCTGCTCGCTGAAGTGTTTTAGGGAGCGTTTGACAGTGATGAGGGGTGGTCGTTTGACCGCAGACCCATTACGGATGCAGGCAATGAGGCAGTGGTCGCTGAGATCTTGGTTGAAAACAGCAGAGGTGTATTTGGAGGGCAGGTTGGTCAGGATGATATCTATGAGGGTGCTCGTGTTTACGGATTTGGGGTTGTACCTGGTAGGTTCATTGATAATTTGTGTGAGATTGAGGGCATCTAGCTTAGAAAGTAGGACGGGTGTTAAGCATGTCCCAGTTTAGGTCACCTTGCTCTGAAGATAGATGAGGGGCAATTCACATATGGTGTCCTGGGCACAGCTGGGGGTAGAAGGTGGTCTATAACAAGTGGCAACCGTGAGAGACTTGTTTCTGGAAAGGTGGATTTTTAGAAGTAGAAGCTTGAATTGTTTGGGTACAGACCTGGATAGTAAGACAGAACTCTGCAGGCTATCTTTGCAGTAGATTGCAACTCCGCCCCCTTTGGCAGTTCTATCCTGTCAGAAAATGTTATAGTTTGGGATGGAAGTTTCTGGATTTTTGGTGGCTTTCCAATCCAGGATTCAAACACGGCTAGGACATTGTCAGAGTGTGCTAGAGCACTGAATAAAACACACTTAGGGAGGAGGCTTCTAATGTTAACATGCATGAAACCAAGACTTTTACGGTTACAGAAGTCAACAAATGAGAGTGCCTGGAGAATGGGAGTGATGCTGGGGGCTGCAGGGGTTAACCTCTACATCACCAGAGGAACAGAGGAGGAGTAGGATGAGGGTACGGCTAAAGGATAAAACAACTGGTTGTCCAGTGCGTTCGGAACAGAGAGAAAAGGGAGCAGGATTTTGGGCGTGGAAGAATAGATTAAAGGCATAATGTACAGACAAAGGTATGGTAGGATGTGAATACAGTGGCGGTAAACCTAGGTATTGAGTGACGATGAGAGACGTTTTGTCTCTAGAGACATCATTTAAACCAGGTGAGGTCACCGCATGTGTGGGAGGTGGAACTAAAGGGTTAGCTAAGGCATATTGAGCAGGGATGGAGGCTCTACAGTGAAATAAGACAGTAATCACTAACCAAAACAGCAATGGACAAGGCATATTAACATTAGGGAGAGTCATGCGTAGCCGAGGGATCGTAGGGGCCAGTGGGTAGCCAGGCGAGCTGGAGACACGGCGATTCATACAGCTAGCGGGCCGGGGATAGCATGCTAGCGGAAGGGCCTTAGAGGGACGTCGAGACGGAGGAAGTCTGTTGTAGCCCCCTCATGCAGTTACGTCGACAGACCAGTCGTGTTGGATTGGCAGGGCTCCTTGTAGGCAGGTAAAGGGTCCAGGCCAATTGGCACAATAGGTATTGCAGACCAGGAATTTGGCTGATGGTCCTCTTCAGCTAACAGTCCGATATGCTCTAGACAGCCAGCGGGCCGCGGCTAGCAGGCTAGCGGATGGGCCTTCAGGGGACGTCACAACGGAGGAGCCTGTTGAAACCCCTCGGGCGGATTACATCGGTAGACCAGTCGTGATGGATTGGCGGGGCTCTGTGTCAGCAGTAAAAAGGGGTCCAGGTAAATTGGCAAAATATGTATAGCACGAGGCTAGTTCCAGGCTCACTGGTGCTTGCTTCGGGACAGAGACGTTCGCCAGGAGTAGCCACTCTGATAGCAGCTAGCTAGCTGTGATGATCCAGTTAAAAAGGTTCAGAGCTTGCGATAGGAATCCGGAGATGTGGAGAAAAAGCAGTCCGGTATGATCTGGGTTGACTCGCGCTGTGCAGACTGGCAGGAGTTGACCATGCTAAGGTTAGCTGATGACCGCTAGCAGTGGCTAGCTGACTACTAGCTAGCAGCTAGTTAGCTGGCTAGTTTCTGTTGGGGGTTCCGGGTCTAAAGTATAGAAAATAGCAGATCCATACCACATTGGGTGAGGCGGGTTGCAGGAGAGTATGTTGAAACGGAGGTAAAAAAATATATACGAAATATATACAGAGGGAAAAAAAGATATATACTCGGGACATGACAAGACAAAGACGTCTGAACTGCTACGTCATCTTGGATTCATGTATGGGCCGTAGCACCCTATTCTCTATGAGGTGCACTACTTTTGACTAGAGACCAATAGTAATCCCTATGGGTCGTAGTGCAGTATAAAGACAATAAGGGATCATTAGGGACTCAGACTCCCTGGTCTATCATAACCAGCACCTGCCTCACAGAGCCTGGAACACTTTCCTTTGGTTCAGTTCAGCTGATTGGGGACCTAGGAACCCTACCACAATACAACAGGGTTTCTCTCCCTTAGTTCCACCTTCTTACCTTCTTTCACCCCCTCAGCAGGCTTTCTCTCCCTTAGTTCCACCTTCTTACCTTCTCTCCCTTAGTTCCACCTTCTTACCTTCTCTCACCCCCTCAGCAGGCTTTCTCTCCCTTAGTTCCACCTTCTTACCTTCTCTCACCCCCTCAGCAGGCTTTCTCTCCCTTAATTCCACCTTCTTACCTTCTCTCACCCCCTCAGCAGGCTTTCTCTCCCTTAGTTCCACCTTCTTACCTTCTCTCACCCCCTCAGCAGGCTCTCTCCCTTAGTTCCACCTTCTTACCTTCTCTCACCCCCTCAGCAGCTCTTTGTTGTTGATTATTGTGTTATGAACTGTTGCTGTGAAATTTCCTCCTCAAACTGTTGGCAAAATATGAATAACATATAAATGAACTGATCCATAAATTCTATCCTAATGAAGCTACTGTATGGACACCACACTCAACCATCTCTCCCTCTCTTCCGCAGAAGAAGTTAACAGCGGAGTGCGTGTTCAGAGAGCAGTTTGAGGAGAATTGGTACAACACATACGCCTCTACGCTCTACAAACACACCGACACCGGACGCTTCTACTACGTAGCGCTCAACAAGGACGGCTCGCCACGGGAGGGGGGGAGGACGAAGAAACACCAGAAACTAACGCACTTCCTGCCTCGGCCTGTGGAGATAGAGAAGATCCCCCAGGCTTACAGAGATCTGTTCCAATACAGGTGACCAGGGCTGAGCCTGGGAGAGAGGGATGAGGAGGAGGAAAGGGAGGAGAGTTTGGGACTAAGGACAGGACTCAATACTCCCTCTGACCTCGTTCCCACGCCTCCAGCCCCACTCCCCCTGTAAAGGTGCTTATGTATTGCCCCTCCAGCCAAAAGGTCCCCCTCCCATTCCTCCGAATGGACCACCAACAAGAGAGATAAACATAGCTTGTGTTCCTGGACGTTAAACACTGTGAGAGGACTGTTTGACCTCAGAGGGGTCAGAGCAGAGTGTAGGAGACGCTCTTCTCTCCAGCCCCTGAGGAGTGAGAGGGGGAGTCCTACTAGAGGGGGGTGTTATTAGGACCATAAGACCTCACTCTGGAGGAGAGCACAGGGGTGAGAGAAGAAAATCCCTGGAGATGGAGGGAGAGAGACTGGACTGGCGTCAGGCCTGTATGACTGCCTAACCCACCCTGGGATAACCGCAGGTTAAAACCACCTGAACCACTAACCACCTGAAGAAGACAAAGACTTTTCTTGATGAGAACCACTTTTATACATAATAAGATAATTAACCAGCAATAATTCACTGCAAATAAGAAAGGGTTTGGGGTTAGTCCTCAGCAGTTTGAGTAGGGGGTCTGAGGACTAGTAATGAACAAGTAATGGAAAGTTGATCAGACTAACTGAGATGACCAGTGGACACTACTCTAGCCAAGCCATTCACCACAGCAACCAGAGAACTCCAGGGAGCGAGGGAGGGATTGACCAATGGAAGTTGAGAATGTCGGTGTGTTCTAAATCAACGTGTAGAGAGAACTGATCTTCTGACTAGTCATTGTGATGTCAGAGTGTTCTAAATCAACGTGTAGAGAGAACTGATCTTCTGACTAGTCATTGTGATGTCTGAGTGTTCTAAATCAACGTGTAGAGAGAACTGATCTTCTGACTAGTCATTTGTGATGTCAGAGTGTTCTAAATCAACGTGTAGAGAGAACTGATCTTCTGACTAGTCATCGTGATGTCAGGGCTGAGCTGGGAGAGAGAGAGAGTACACTACTACCTAGTATGTATATGTGATGGAGACAGATTGGCCATGAGGGAGTATCCAGGTGAAACAGGGTTGGCAGAACTTGGCACATAAGTTAAATGATCAATGTAAAGAGATGTGATGAGCTGGGATACATGTAATACTTTTTGACTATGTGATAAATGTAAAACATGAATTCAGTTGGTACAGTCAAGGACATGGATGGTGCAGCTAGATAGCATTTCAATTAAATGCAGATGACAACGAATGTGAAATCCTTGATACACTATATACACAGCAGTATGTGGACACACCTTCAAATTAGTTCAAAATAGTTCTCTCACGTCACCCCGCTCCTCCGCTCTCTCCACTGGCTTCCAGTTGAAGCTCGCATCCGCTACAAGACCATGGTGCTTGCCTACGGAGCTGTGAGGGGAACGGCACCTCAGTACCTCCAGGCTCTGATCAGGCCCTACACCCAAATAAGGGCACTGCGTTCATCCACCCCTGGCCTGCTCGCTTCCCTACCACTGAGGAAGTACAGTTCCCGCTCAGCCCAGTCAAAACTGTTCGCTGCTCTGGCCCCCCAATGGTGGAACAAACTCCCTCACGACGCCAGGACAGCGGAGTCAATCACCACCTTCCGGAGACACCTGAAACCCCACCTCTTTAAGGAATACCTAGGATAGGATAAAGTAATCCTTCTCACCCCCCCCCCCTTAAAATATTTAGATGCACTATTGTAAAGTGACTGTTCCACTGGATGTCATAAGGTGAATGCACCAATTTGTAAGTCGCTCTGGATAAGAGTGTCTGCTAAATGACTTAAATGTAATGTAAATGTAAATTAGAGGATTCTATTTCAGCCACACACATTGCTGGAACATTGCTGACAGGTGTATAAAATCAAGCACACAGCCATGCAATCTCCATAGACAAACATTGGCAGTAGATTGGCCGGTACTGAGGAGCTCAGTAACTTTTTTATTTTAATTTTTTTATTTTACCCCCTTTTCTCCCCAATTTCGTGGTGTCCAATTGTTGTAGTAGCTACTATCTTGTCTCATCGCTAAAACTCCCGTACGGGCTCGGGAGAGATGAAGGTTGAAAGTAATGCGTCCTCTGATACACAACCCAACCAAGCCGCACTGCTTCTTAACACAGCGGGTATCCAACCCGGAAGCCAGCCGCACCAATGTGCCGGAGGAAACACCGTGTACCTGGCAACCTTGGTTAGCGCGCACTGTGCCCGTCCCGCCACAGGAGTCGCTGGTGCGCGATGAGACAAGGACATCCCTACCGCCCAAGCCCTCCCTAACCAGGACGACGCTAGGCCAATTGTGCGTCGCCCCACGGACCTCCCGGTCGCAGCCGGTTACGACAGAGCCTGGGCGCAAACCCAGAGTCTCTGATGGCACAGCTGGCGCTGCAGTACAGCGACCTTCACCACTGCGCCACCCGGAAGGTGAGCTCAGTAACTTTCAACGTGGCACCGTCATAGGATGCCACCTTTTCAACAAGTCAGTTCATAAAATTTCTGCCCTGCTAGAGCTGCCCCGGTCAACTGTAAGTGCTGTTATTGTGAAATGGAAACATCTAGGAGCAACAACGGCTCAGCCGTGAAGTGGTAGAGCATACAAGCTCACAGAACTGGACCGCAGAATGCTAAAGCGCAAAGCGCATAAAAATCGTCTGTCCTCGGTTGCAACACTCACTACCGAGTTCCGAACTGCCTCTGGATGCAACGTCAGCACAAGAACCGTTCGTCGGGAGCTTCATGAAATGGGTTTCCACGGCCGAGCAGCAGCACACAAGCCTAAGATCACCATGCGCAATGCCAGGCATCGGCTGGAGTGGTGTAAAGCTCAACGCCATTGGACTGTAGAGCAGTGGAAATGTGTTCTCTGGAGTGATGAATCACGCTTCACCATCTGGCAGTCCGACTGGTCAATCTGGGTTTGGCGGATGCCAGGAGAACGCTAACTGCCTGAATGCATAGTGTCAACTCTAAAGTTTGGTGGAGGAGGAATAATGGTCTGGGGCTGTTTTTCATGGTTCAGGCCCTTTAGTTCCAACTAAAGGGGAATTTTAATGCTACAGAATACAATGACATTCTAGAGGATTCTGTGCTTCCAACTTTGTGGCAACAGTTTGGGGAAGGCCCTTTCCTGTTTCAGCATGACAATGCCCCCGTGCACAAAGCGAGGTCCATACAGAAAAGGTTTATCGAGATCAGTGTGGAAGAACTTGACTGGCCTGCACAGAGCCCTGACCTCAACACCATCAAACACCTTTGAGATGAATTGGAACGCCGACTGCGAGTCAGACCTAATCACCCCCAACATCAGTGACTGATCTCACTAATGCTCGTGGCTGAATGGAAGCAAGTCCCTACAGCAATGTTCCAACATCTAGTGGAAAACCTTCTCAGAAGAGTGGAGGCTGTTATAGCAGCAATGTTCCAACATCTAGTGGAAAGCCTTCCCAGAAGAGTGGAGGCTGTTATAGCAACAAAGGGGGGGACCAACCCCAAATGAATGCCCATGATTTTAGAATGAGATGTTGGAAGAGCAGGTGTCCATATGCTGTTGGTCATGTAGTGTACAGACCTACTTGTATTTCTATAAACCCTGAAGAACTCTTCAATACCTCTACTGGTCCAGTCTGGTGCGTGGTAGTAGCAGCCTCATGCAGGATTCTCATACTGTGGTCCAGTCTGGTGCGTGGTACATCCTGTTGGTCTTGTAGTGTAGTTCCTAACTTCTGGCAACAGAGAAGGGAAAACCATCTGACAATCTCCAATGTAAGACATATGAAGATGAAAGAGGATTTACTAATTGCCTCTACAGAGTCAACATGACTTCCCCCCCTGAGCAGGCCAACCAAACAGCCTTCTCCTCTCTGAAACAGTTTATCCTCAAACTCATAATAGTAGCAGATGTTGTGGCATCTAGAAAGACTAGGAGATGCTGTATGTAGACTGCAGTGAGGTTATACTACTAGGCTACAGTGAGGTTACACCACTAGACTATAGTGAGGTTACACTACTAGACTACAGTGAGATTACACTACTAGACTACAGTGAGGTTACACTACCAGACTACAGTGAGGTTACACTACCAGACTACAGTGAGATTACACTACCAGACTATAGTGATGCTACACTACCAGACTACAGTGAGGTTACACTACTAGACTACAGTGAGGTTACACTACTAGACTACAGTGAGGTTACACTACCAGACTACAGTGAGGTTACACTACCAGACTACAGTGAGGTTACACTACTAGACTACATTGAGGTTACACTACTAGACTACAGTGAGGTTACACCACTAGACTACAGTGAGGTTACACTACACTGAGGTTACACTACTAGACTACAGTGAGGTTAAACTACCAGACTAGTGAGTTTACACTGTCAGACTATAGCGAGGTTACAATACAGCAAGGTTACAGCAGTAGACTACAGGGAGGTTACATTACTGTGCTATGGTGAGGTTACACTACTAGACTACAGTGAAGTTACACTACCAGACTACAGTGAGGTTACATGACTACGCTATGGTGAGGTTACACTACTAGACTACAGTGAGGTTACACTACCAGACTACAGTGAGGTTACATGACTACGCTATGGTGAGGTTACACTGCTAGACTACAGTGAGGTTACACTACTAGACTACAGTGAGGTTACACTACTAGACTACAGTGAGGTTACACTACACTGAGGTTACACTACTAGACTACAGTGAGGTTAAACTACCAGACTAGTGAGGTTACACTGTCAGACTATAGCGAGGTTACAATACAGCAAGGTTACAGCAGTAGACTACAGGGAGGTTACACTGCTAGACTACAGTGAGGTTACGCCACCAGACTACTGTGCGGTTACACTACCAGACTACAGTGAGGTTACACTACAGTGCGGTTACACTACCAGACTACAGTGAGGTTACATTACTAGGCTACGGTGAGGTTACACTAACAGACTACAGTGAGGTTACAATACCAGACTAGAGTGAGGTTACACCACTAGACTACAGTGAGATTACACCACTAGAATACAGTGAGGTTACACTACTAGAATACAGTGAGTTTACACCACTAGACTACAGTGAGGTTACATTACTAGACAACAGCGAGGTTACACTACGGTGAGGTTACACCACTAGACTACAGTGAGGTTACATTACTAGACAACAGTGAGGTTACACTACAGTGAGGTTACACCACTAGACTACAGTGAGGTTACATTACTGGACAACAGTGAGGTTACACTACAGCGAGGTTACACCAATAGACTACAGTGAGGTTACATTACTAGACTACAGTGAGGTTACACTACCAGACTACAGTGAGGTTACACTACTAGACTACAGTGAGGTTACACTACCAGACTACAGTGAGGTTACACTACCAGACTACAGTGAGGTTACACCACTAGACTACAGTGAGGTTACACTACAGTGAGGTTACACGACTAGACTACAGTGAGGTTACACCACTAGACTGGAGTGAGTTACACCACTAGACTACAGTGAGGTTACACTACGGTGAGGTTACACCACTAGACTACAGTGAGATTACACCACTAGACTGGAGTGAGGTTACACCACTAGACTAGAGTGAGTTTACACCACTAGACTACAGTGAGGTTACACTACGGTGAGGTTACACCACTAGACTACAGTGAGGTTACATTACTAGACAACAGTGAGGTTACACTACAGTGAGATTACACCACTAGACTACAGTGAGGTTACATTACTAGTCTACAGTGAGGTTACACCACTAGAATACAGTGCGGTTACACTACTAGACTACAGTGAGGTTACACTACCAGACTACAGTGAGGTTACACTACACTGAGGTTACACTACACTGAGGTTACACTAATAGACTACGGTGAGGTTAAACTACCAGACTATTGAGGTTACACTGTCAGACTATAGCGAGGTTACAATACAGCAAGGTTACAGCAGTAGACTACAGGGAGATTACATTACTACGATATGGTGAGGTTACACCACTAGACTGGAGTGAGTTTACACCACTAGACTACAGTGAGGTTACACTACGGTGAGGTTACACCACTAGACTACAGTGAGGTTACATTACTAGACAACAGTGAGGTTACATTACTAGACAACAGTGAGGTTACACTACAGTGAGATTACACCACTAGACTACAGTGAGGTTACACCACCAGACTACAGTGAGGTTACACCACCAGACTACAGTGAGGTTACACCACCAGACTACAGTGAGGTTACACCACCAGACTACAGTGAGGTTACACCACCAGACTACAGTGCGGTTACACTACCAGACTACAGTGCGGTTACACTACTAGGCTACGGTGAGGTTACACTACTAGACTACAGTGAGGTTACACTACTAGACTACAGTGAAGTTACATTACTAGGCTACGGTGAGGTTACACTACTAGACTACAGCAAGGTTACACTACTAGACTACAGTGATGTTACACCACC
This sequence comes from Oncorhynchus gorbuscha, assembly GCF_021184085.1. NCBI lineage: Eukaryota > Metazoa > Chordata > Actinopteri > Salmoniformes > Salmonidae > Oncorhynchus > Oncorhynchus gorbuscha. The sequence continues at coordinate 100,384,776 of NC_060185.1, read as the reverse complement.
AGACTACAGTGCGGTTACACTACGGTGAGGTTACAATACCAGACTACAGTGAGTTTACACCACTAGACTACAGTGAGATTACACCACTAGACTACAGTGAGATTACACTACTATACTACGGTGAGATTACACTATTAGACTACATTGAGGTTACACTACTAGACTACAATGAGGTTACACTACTAGACTACAGTGAGGTTAAACCACTAGACTAGAGTGAGGTTTCACCACTAGACTAGAGAGAGGTTACACCACTAGACTACAGCGAGGTTACACCACTAGACTACAGTGAGATTACACCACCAGACTACAGTGAGGTTACACTACTAGACTACCGTAGAGGTTACATGACTACGCTATGGTGAGGTTACACTGCTAGACTACAGTGAGGTTACACTACTAGACTACAGTGAGGTTAAACTACCAGACTAGTGAGGTTACACTGTCAGACTATAGCGAGGTTACAATACAGCAAGGTTACAGCAGTAGACTACAGGGAGGTTACACTACTAGACTACAGTGAGGTTACACCACCAGACTACAGTGCGGTTACACTACCAGACTACAGTGAGGTTACGCTACAGTGCGGTTACACTACCAGACTACAGTGAGGTTACATTACTAGGCTACGGTGAGGTTACACTAACAGACTACAGTGAGGTTACAATACCAGACTAGAGTGAGGTTACACCACTAGACTACAGTGAGATTACACCACTAGAATACAGTGAGGTTACACTACTAGAATACAGTGAGTTTACACCACTAGACTACAGTGAGGTTACATTACTAGACAACAGCGAGGTTACACTACGGTGAGGTTACACCACTAGACTACAGTGAGGTTACATTACTGGACAACAGTGAGGTTACACTACAGCGAGGTTACACCAATAGACTACAGTGAGGTTACATTACTAGACTACAGTGAGGTTACACTACCATACTACAGTGAGGTTACACTACTAGACTACAGTGAGGTTACACTACCAGACTACAGTGAGGTTACACCACTAGACTACAGTGAGGTTACACTACCAGACTACAGTGAGGTTACACCACTAGACTAGAGTGAGGTTTCACCACTAGACTAGAGAGAGGTTACACCACTAGACTACAGTGAGGTTAAACCACTAGACTAGAGTGAGGTTACACCACTAGACTGGAGTGAGGTTACACCACTAGACTAGAGTGAGTTTACACCACTAGACTACAGTGAGGTTACACTACAGTGAGGTTACACGACTAGACTACAGTGAGGTTACACCACTAGACTGGAGTGAGGTTACACCACTAGACTAGAGTGAGTTTACACCACTAGACTACAGTGAGGTTACACTACGGTGAGGTTACACCACTAGACTACAGTGAGGTTACACCACTAGACTGGAGTGAGTTTACACCACTAGACTACAGTTAGGTTACACTACGGTGAGGTTACACCACTAGACTACAGTGAGGTTACATTACTAGACAACAGTGAGGTTACATTACTAGACAACAGTGAGGTTACACTACAGTGAGATTACACCACTAGACTACAGTGAGGTTACATTACTAGACTACAGTGAGGTTACACCACTAGACTACAGTGAGGTTACACCACTAGACTACAGTGAGGTTACACCACTAGAATACAGTGCGGTTACACTACTAGACTACAGTGAGGTTACACTACCAGACTACAGTGAGGTTACACTACACTGAGGTTACACTACACTGAGGTTACACTAATAGACTACGGTGAGGTTAAACTACCAGACTAGTGAGGTTACACTGTCAGACTATAGCGAGGTTACAATACAGCAAGGTTACAGCAGTAGACTACAGGGAGATTACATTACTACGCTATGGTGAGGTTACACTACTAGACTACAGTGAGGTTACACTACCAGACTACAGTGAGGTTACATTACTACGCTACGGTGAGGTTACACTACTAGACTACAGTGAGGTTACACTACCAGAATACAGTGAGGTTACATTACTACGCTATGGTGAGGTTACACTACTAGACTACAGTGAGGTTACACTACTAGACTACAGTGAGGTTACACCACCAGACTACAGTGAGGTTACACCACCAGACTACAGTGCGGTTACACTACCAGACTACAGTGCGGTTACACTACTAGGCTACGGTGAGGTTACACTACTAGACTACAGTGAGAATACACTACTAGACTACAGTGAGGTTACATTACTAGGCTACGGTGAGGTTACACTACTAGACTACAGCAAGGTTACACTACTAGACTACAGTGATGTTACACCACCAGACTACAGTGCGGTTACACCACGGTGAGGTTACAATACCAGACTACAGTGAGATTACACCACTAGACTACAGTGAGATTACACCACTAGACTACAGTGAGATTACACTACTATACTACGGTGAGATTACACTATTAGACTACATTGAGGTTACACTACTAGACTACAATGAGGTTACACTACTAGACTACAGTGAGGTTAAACCACTAGACTAGAGTGAGGTTTCACCACTAGACTAGAGAGAGGTTACACCACTAGACTACAGCGAGGTTACACCACTAGACTACAGTGAGATTACACCACCAGACTACAGTGAGGTTACACTACTAGACTACCGTAGAGGTTACACCACTAGACTACAGTGAGATTACACCACTAGACTACAGTGAGGTTACACTACTAGACTACAGTGAGGTTACACCACTAGACTGCAGTGAGGTTACACTACCAGACTACAGTGAGGTTACACTACCAGACTACAGTGAGGTTACACTACCAGACTACAGTGAGATTACACCACTAGACTACAGTGAGGTTACACTACCAGACTACAGTGAGGTTACACTACCAGGCTACACTGAGGTTACACTACCAGGCTACAGTGAGGTTACACTACTAGACTACAGTGAGGTTACACGACCAGACTACAGTGAGGTTACACTACCAAACTACAGTGAGGTTACACTACTAGACTACAGTGAGTTTACACCACCAGACTACAGTGAGGTTACACTACTACACTACCGTGAGGTTACACTACTAGACTACAGTGAGGTTACACTACAGTGAGGTTACACTACTAGACTACCGTGAGGTTACACTACAGTGAGATTACACCACTAGACTACAGTGAGATTACACTACTAGACTACAGTGAGGTTACACCACTAGACTACAGTGAGATTACACCACTAGACTACAGTGAGGTTACACCACTAGACTACAGTGAGATTACACTACCAGACTACAGTGAGGTTACACTACCAGACTACAGTGAGGTTACACCACTAGACTACAGTGAGGTTACACTACCAAACTACAGTGAGGTTACACTACCAGACTACAGTGAGGTTACAATACAGTGGGGTTACACCACTAGACTACAGTGAGGTTACACCACTAGACTACAGTGAGATTACACCACTAGACTACAGTGAGGTTACACCACTAGACTACAGTGAGGTTACACTACCAGACTACAGTGAGGTTACACTACCAGACTACAGTGAGGTTACACCACTAGACTGCAGTGAGGTTACACTACCAAACTACAGTGAGGTTACACTACCAGACTATAGTGAGGTTACACTACTAGACTACAGTGAGATTACACTACCAGACTACAGTGAGATTACAATACAGTGAGGTTACACCACTAGACTACAGTGAGGTTACACTACTAGACTACCGTGAGGTTACACCACTAGACTACTGTGAGATTACACCACTAGACTACAGTGAGGTTACACCACTAGACTACAGTGAGATTACACTACCAGACTACAGTGAGGTTACACTACCAGACTACCGTGAGGTTACACTACTAGACTACCGTGAGGTTACACTACTAGACTACCGCGAGGTTACACTACTAGACTACCGTGAGGTTACACTACTAGACTACCGCGAGGTTACACTACTAGACTACCGTGAGGTTACACTACTAGACTACCGTGAGGTTACACTACTAGACTACCGTGAGGTTACACTACTAGACTACAGTGAGGTTACACCACTAGACCACAGTGAGGTTACACCACTATACTACAGTGAGGGTAACACTACTAGACTACAGTGAGGTTACACTACCAGACTATAGTGAGGTTACACTACCAGACTACAGTGAGGTTACACCACTAGACTACAGTGAGATTACACCACTAGACTACAGTGAGGTTACACCACTAGACTACAGTGAGATTACACTACCAGACTACAGTGAGGTTACACCACTAGACTACAGTGAGGTTACACTACCAAACTACAGTGAGGTTACACTACCAGACTATAGTGAGGTTACACTACTAGACTACAGTGAGATTACACTACCAGACTACAGTGAGATTACACTACCAGACTACAGTGAGGTTACAATACAGTGAGGTTACACCACTAGACTACAGTGAGGTTACACTACTAGACTACCGTGAGGTTACACCACTAGACTACCGTGAGGTTACACCACTAAACCACAGTGAGATTACACTACCAGACTACAGTGAGGTTACACCACTAGACTACAGTGAGGTTACACTACCAAACTACAGTGAGGTTACACTACCAGACTATAGTGAGGTTACACTACTAGACTACAGTGAGATTACACTACCAGACTACAGTGAGATTACACTACCAGACTACAGTGAGGTTACAATACAGTGAGGTTACACCACTAGACTACAGTGAGGTTACACTACTAGACTACCGTGAGGTTACACCACTAGACTACCGTGAGGTTACTCCACTAAACCACAGTGAGGTTACACCACTATACTACAGTGAGATTACACTACCAGACTACAGTGAGGTTACACTACCAGACTACCGTGAGGTTACACTACCAGACTACAGTGAGATTACAATACAGTGAGGTTACACCACTAGACTACAGTGACGTTACACTACCAGACTACCGTGAGGTTACACCACTAGACTACCGTGAGGTTACACCACTAGACTACCGTGAGGTTACACCACTAGACCACAGTGAGGTTACACCACTATACTACAGTGAGGGTAACACTACTAGACTACAGTGAGGTTACACTACCAGACTACAGTGAGGTTACACTACCAGACTACAGTGAGGTTACACTACTAGACTACAGTGAGGTTACACTACTAGACTATAGTGAGGTTACACTACCAGACTACAGTGAGATTACACTACCAAACTACAGTGAGGTTACACTACCAGACTATAGTGAGTTTACACTACTAGACTACAGTGAGATTACACTACCAGACTACAGTGAGGTTACAATACAGTGAGGTTAAACTACTAGACTACAGTGAGTTTACACTACCAGACTACAGTGAGGTTACACTACTAGACTACCGTGAGGTTACACTACTAGACTACCGTGAGGTTACACTACTAGACTACCGTGAGGTTACACTACAGTGAGGTTACACCACTAGACTACAGTGAGATTACACTACCAGACTACAGTGAGGTTACACTACCAGACTACAGTGAGGTTACACTACCAGACTACAGTGAGGTTACACCACTAGACTACAGTGAGGTTACAATACCAGACTACAGTGAGGTTACACTACCAAACTACACTGAGGTTACACTACCAGCCTACAGTGAGGTTACACTACCAAACTACACTGAGGTTACACTACCAGACTACAGTGAGATTACACTACCAGACTACAGTGAGGTTACACTACCAGACTACAGTGAGGTTACACTACCAGACTACAGTGAGGTTACACCACTAGACTACAGTGAGGTTACAATACCAGACTACAGTGAGGTTACACTACCAAACTACACTGAGGTTACACTACCAGCCTACAGTGAGGTTACACTACTAGACTACAGTGAGGTTACACGACCAAACTACAGTGAGGTTACACTACCAGACTATAGTGAGGTTACACTACTAGACTACAGTGAGTTTACACTACCAGACTACAGTGAGTTTACACTACCAGACTACAGTGAGGTTACACTACTAGACTACCGTGAGGTTACACTACTAGACTACAGTGAGATTACACTACAGTGAGATTACACTACTAGACTACCGTGAGGTTACACTACTAGACTACCGTGAGGTTACACTACTAGACTACCGTGAGGTTACACTACAGTGAGGTTACACCACTAGACTACAGTGAGATTACACTACTAGACTACCGTGAGGTTACACCACTAGACTACAGTGAGGTTACACTACCAAACTACACTGAGGTTACACTACCAGGCTACAGTGAGATTACACTACTAGACTACAGTGAGGTTACACTACCAAACTACAGTGAGGTTACACTACAGTGAGGTTACACTACTAGACTACAGTGAGGTTACACTACAGTGAGTTTACACTACCAGACTACAGTGAGGTTACACTACTAGACTACCGTGAGGTTACACTACTAGACTACCGTGAGGTTACACTACTAGACTACCGTGAGGTTACACTACTAGACTACCGTGAGGTTACACTACAGTGAGGTTACACCACTAGACTACAGTGAGATTACACTACCGTGAGGTTACACCACTAGACTACCGTGAGGTTACACTACTAGACTACCGTGAGGTTACACTACTAGACTACCGTGAGGTTACACTACTAGACTACCGTGAGGTTACACTACAGTGAGGTTACACCACTAGACTACAGTGAGATTACACTACAGTGAGTTTACACTACCAGACTACAGTGAGGTTACACTACTAGACTACAGTGAGGTTACACTACTAGACTACAGTGAGTTTACACTACCAGACTACAGTGAGGTTACACTACTAGACTACCGTGAGGTTACACTACTAGACTACCGTGAGGTTACACTACAGTGAGGTTACACCACTAGACTACAGTGCGGTTACACTACTAGACTACCGTGAGTTTACACCACTAGACTACAGTGAGATTACACCACTAGACTACAGTGAGGTTACACCACCAGACTACAGTGAGTTTACACTACCAGACTACAGTGAGATTACACTACCAGACTACAGTGAGGTTACAATACAGTGAGGTTACACCACTAGACTACAGTGAGGTTACACTACTAGACTACCGTGAGGTTACACCACTAGACTACCGTGAGGTTACACCACTAGACTACCGTGAGGTTACTCCACTAAACCACAGTGAGGTTACACCACTATACTACAGTGAGATTACACTACCAGACTACAGTGAGGTTACACTACCAGACTACCGTGAGGTTACACTACAGTGAGATTACAATACAGTGAGGTTACACCACTAGACTACAGTGACGTTACACTACCAGACTACCGTGAGGTTACACCACTAGACTACCGTGAGGTTACACCACTAGACTACCGTGAGGTTACACCACTAGACCACAGTGAGGTTACACCACTATACTACAGTGAGGGTAACACTACTAGACTACAGTGAGGTTACACTACCAGACTACAGTGAGGTTACACTACCAGACTACAGTGAGGTTACACTACCAGACTACAGTGAGGTTACACTACTAGACTACAGTGAGGTTACACTACTAGACTATAGTGAGGTTACACTACCAGACTACAGTGAGATTACACTACCAAACTACAGTGAGGTTACACTACCAGACTATAGTGAGTTTACACTACTAGACTACAGTGAGATTACACTACCAGACTACAGTGAGGTTACAATACAGTGAGGTTAAACTACTAGACTACAGTGAGTTTACACTACCAGACTACAGTGAGGTTACACTACTAGACTACCGTGAGGTTACACTACTAGACTAAATCAAATCAAATCAAATCAAATTTATTTATATAGCCCTTAGTACATCAGCTGATATCTCAAAGTGCTGTACAGAAACCCAGCCTAAAACCCCAAACAGCAAACAATGCAGGTGTAAAAGCACGGTGGCTAGGAAAAACTCCCTAGAAAGGCCAAAACCTAGGAAGAAACCTAGAGAGGAACCGGGCTATGTGGGGTGGCCAGTCCTCTTCTGGCTGTGCCGGGTAGAGATTATAACAGAAAATGACCAAGATGTTCAAATGTTCATAAATGACCAGCATGGTCAAATAATAATAAGGCAGAACAGTTGAAACTGGAGCAGCAGCACAGTCAGGTGGACTGGGGACAGCAAGGAGCCATCATGTCAGGTAGTCCTGGGGCACGGTCCTAGGGCTCAGGTCCTCCGAGAGAGAGAAAGAAAGAGAGAATTAGAGAGAGCATATGTGGGGTGGCCAGTCCTCTTCTGGCTGTGCCGGGTGGAGATTATAACAGAACGTGGCCAAGATGTTCAAATGTTCATAAATGACCAGCATGGTTGAATAATAGTAAGGCAGAACAGTTGAAACTGGAGCAGGAGCATGGCCAGGTGGACTGGGGACAGCAAGAGTCCTCATGTCAGGTAGTCCTGGGACATGGTCCTAGGGCCCAGGCCAGTTGAAACTGGAGCAGCAGCATGGCCAGGTGGACTGGGGACAGCAAGGAGTCATCATGTCAGGTAGTCCTGGGGCATGGTTCTAGGGCTCAGGTCCTCCGAGAGAGAGAAAGAAGGAGAGAAGGAGAGAATTAGAGAACGCACACTTAGATTTACACAGGACACCGAATAGGACAGGAGAAGTACTCCAGATAAACAAACTGACCCTAGCCCCCCGACACATAAACTACTGCAGCATAAATACTGGAGGCTGAGACAGGAGGGGTCAGGAGACACTGTGGCCCCATGAGGACACTACGGACAGGGCCAAACAGGAAGGATATAACCCCACCCACTTTGCCAAAGCACAGCCCCCACACCACTAGAGGGAAATCTACAACCACCAACTACCGTGAGGTTACACTACAGTGAGGTTACACCACTAGACTACAGTGAGATTACACTACCAGACTACAGTGAGGTTACACTACCAGACTACAGTGAGGTTACACTACCAGACTACAGTGAGGTTACACCACTAGACTACAGTGAGGTTACACTACCAGACTACAGTGAGGTTACACTACCAAACTACACTGAGGTTACACTACCAGCCTACAGTGAGGTTACACTACTAGACTACAGTGAGGTTACACGACCAAACTACAGTGAGGTTACACTACCAGACTATAGTGAGGTTACACTACTAGACTACAGTGAGTTTACACTACCAGACTACAGTGAGGTTACACTACTAGACTACCGTGAGGTTACACTACTAGACTACAGTGAGATTACACTACAGTGAGATTACACTACTAGACTACCGTGAGGTTACACTACTAGACTACCGTGAGGTTACACTACAGTGAGGTTACACCACTAGACTACAGTGAGATTACACTACTAGACTACCGTGAGGTTACACCACTAGACTACAGTGAGGTTACACTACGAGACTACAGTGAGGTTACACTACCAAACTACACTGAGGTTACACTACCAGGCTACAGTGAGATTACACTACTAGACTACAGTGAGGTTACACTACCAAACTACAGTGAGGTTACACTACAGTGAGGTTACACTACTAGACTACAGTGAGGTTACACTACAGTGAGTTTACACTACCAGACTACAGTGAGGTTACACTACTAGACTACCGTGAGGTTACACTACTAGACTACCGTGAGGTTACACTACTAGACTACCGTGAGGTTACACTACTAGACTACCGTGAGGTTACACTACAGTGAGGTTACACCACTAGACTACAGTGAGATTACACTACCGTGAGGTTACACCACTAGACTACAGTGAGATTACACCACTAGACTACAGTGAGGTTACACTACCAAACTACAGTGAGGTTACACTACAGTGAGGTTACACTACTAGACTACAGTGAGGTTACACTACAGTGAGTTTACACTACCAGACTACAGTGAGGTTACACTACTAGACTACAGTGAGTTTACACTACCAGACTACAGTGAGGTTACACTACCAGACTACAGTGAGGTTACACTACCAGACTACAGTGAGGTTACACTACCAGACTACAGTGAGGTTACACTACCAGACTACAGTGAGGTTACACTACCAGACTACAGTGAGGTTACACTACCAGACTACAGTGAGGTTACACCACTAGACTACAGTGAGGTTACACTACCAGACTACACTGAGGTTACACTACCAAACTACACTGAGGTTACACTACCAGCCTACAGTGAGGTTACACGACCAAACTACAGTGAGGTTACACGACCAAACTACAGTGAGGTTACACTACCAGACTATAGTGAGGTTACACTACTAGACTACAGTGAGTTTACACTACCAGACTACAGTGAGGTTACACTACTAGACTACCGTGAGGTTACACTACTAGACTACAGTGAGATTACACTACAGTGAGGTTACACTACTAGACTACCGTGAGGTTACACTACTAGACTACCGTGAGGTTACACTACTAGACTACCGTGAGGTTACACTACAGTGAGGTTACACCACTAGACTACAGTGAGATTACACTACTAGACTACCGTGAGGTTACACCACTAGACTACAGTGAGGTTACACTACGAGACTACAGTGAGGTTACACTACCAAACTACACTGAGGTTACACTACCAGGCTACAGTGAGATTACACTACTAGACTACAGTGAGGTTACACGACCAGACTACAGTGAGGTTACACTACCAAACTACACTGAGGTTACACTACCAGGCTACAGTGAGGTTACACTACTAGACTACCGTGAGGTTACACTACTAGACTACCGTGAGGTTACACTACTAGACTACCGTGAGGTTACACTACAGTGAGGTTACACCACTAGACTACAGTGAGATTACACTACCGTGAGGTTACACCACTAGACTACAGTGAGATTACACCACTAGACTACAGTGAGGTTACACCACTAGACTACAGTGAGGTTACACCACTAGACTACAGTGAGGTTACACTACCAGACTACAGTGAGGTTACACTACTAGACTACAGTGAGGTTACACTACCAGACTATAGTGAGGTTACACTACTAGACTACAGTGAGATTACACTACCAGACTACAGTGAGGTTACAATACAGTGAGGTTACACCACTAGACTACAGTGAGGTTACACTACTAGACTACAGTGAGTTTACACTACCAGACTACAGTGAGGTTACAATACAGTGAGGTTACACCACTAGACTACAGTGAGATTACACTACCAGACTACAGTGAGGTTACTCTACTAGACTACCGTGAGGTTACACTACTAGACTACCGTGAGGTTACACCACTAGACTACCGTGAGGTTACACCACTAGACTACAGTGAGGTTACACTACCAGACTACCGTGAGGTTACACTACAGTGAGGTTACACCACTAGACTACAGTGAGGTTACACTACCAGACTACAGTGAGATTACACCACTAGACTACAGTGAGGTTACACTACCAAACTACAGTGAGGTTACACTACCAGACTATAGTGAGGTTACACTACCAGACTATAGTGAGGTTACACTACTAGACTACAGTGAGATTACACTACCAGACTACAGTGAGGTTACAATACAGTGAGGTTACACCACTAGACTACAGTGAGGTTACACCACTAGACTACCGTGAGGTTACACCACTAGACTACCGTGAGATTACACCACTAGACTACAGTGAGGTTACACCACTAGACTACAGTGAGATTACACTACCAGACTACAGTGAGGTTACACTACCAGACTACCGTGAGGTTACACTACTAGACTATAGTGAGGTTACACTACTAGACTACAGTGAGTTTACACTACCAGACTACAGTGAGGTTACAATACAGTGAGGTTACACCACTAGACTACAGTGAGGTTACATCACTAGACTACCGTGAGGTTACACCACTAGACTACCGTGAGATTACACCACTAGACTACAGTGAGGTTACACCACTAGACTACAGTGAGATTACACTACCAGACTACAGTGAGGTTACACTACCAGACTACCGTGAGGTTACACTACTAGACTACCGTGAGGTTACACTACTAGACTACAGTGAGTTTACACTACCAGACTACAGTGAGGTTACAATACAGTGAGGTTACACCACTAGACTACAGTGAGGTTACACTACTAGACTACAGTGAGTTTACACTACCAGACTATAGTGAGGTTACACTACTAGACTACAGTGAGATTACACTACCAGACTACAGTGAGGTTACAATACAGTGAGGTTACACCACTAGACTACAGTGAGGTTACACTACTAGACTACAGTGAGGATACACTACTAGACTACAGTGAGGTTACACTACAGTGAGTTTACACTACCAGACTACAGTGAGGTTACACTACTAGACTACCATGAGGTTACACTACTAGACTACCGTGAGGTTACACTACTAGACTACCGTGAGGTTACACTACTAGACTACCGTGAGGTTACACTACAGTGAGGTTACACCACTAGACTACAGTGAGATTACACTACCGTGAGGTTACACCACTAGACTACAGTGAGATTACACCACTAGACTACAGTGAGGTTACACCACTAGACTACAGTGAGATTACACTACCAGACTACAGTGAGGTTACACTACTAGACTACCGTGAGGTTACACTACTAGACTACCGTGAGGTTACACCACTAGACTACCGTGAGGTTACACCACTAGACTACAGTGAGGTTACACCACTAGACTACAGTGAGGTTACACTACCAAACTACAGTGAGGTTACACTACCAGACTATAGTGAGGTTACACTACTAGACTACAGTGAGATTACACTACCAGACCACAGTGAGGTTACAATACAGTGAGGTTACACCACTAGACTACAGTGAGGTTACACCACTAGACTACCGTGAGGTTACACCACTAGACTACCGTGAGGTTACACCACTAGACTACCGTGAGATTACACCACTAGACTACAGTGAGGTTACACCACTAGACTACAGTGAGATTACACTACCAGACTACAGTGAGGTTACACTACCAGACTACAGTGAGGTTACACTACCAGACTACCGTGAGGTTACACTACTAGACTACCGTGAGGTTACACTACTAGACTACCGTGAGGTTACACCACTATACTACAGTGAGGGTAACACTACTAGACTACCGTGAGGTTACACCACTATACTACAGTGAGGGTAACACTACTAGACTACCGTGAGGTTACACTACTAGACTACAGTGAGGTTACACTACTAGACTACAGTGAGTTTACACTACCAGACTACAGTGAGGTTACACTACTAGACTACAGTGAGATTACACTACCAGACTACAGTGAGGTTACAATACAGTGAGGTTACACCACTAGACTACAGTGAGGTTACACTACTAGACTACAGTGAGGATACACTACTAGACTACAGTGAGGTTACACTACAGTGAGGTTACACCACTAGACTACAGTGAGGTTACACTACTAGACTACAGTGAGGATACACTACCAGACTACAGTGAGGTTACACTACTAGACTACCGTGAGGTTACACTACTAGACTACCGTGAGGTTACACTACTAGACTACCGTGAGGTTACACTACAGTGAGGTTACACTACAGTGAGGTTACACCACTAGACTACAGTGAGATTACACTACCGTGAGGTTACACCACTAGACTACAGTGAGGTTACACCACTAGACTACAGTGAGATTACACTACCAGACTACAGTGAGGTTACACTACTAGACTACCGTGAGGTTACACTACTAGACTACCGTGAGGTTACACTACTAGACTACCGTGAGGTTACACCACTAGACTACCGTGAGGTTACACCACTAGACTACAGTGAGGTTAACACTACTAGACTACAGTGAGGTTACACTACCAGACTACAGTGAGATTACACCACTAGACTACAGTGAGGTTACACTACCAAACTACAGTGAGGTTACACTACCAGACTATAGTGAGGTTACACTACTAGACTACAGTGAGATTACACTACCAGACTACAGTGAGGTTACAATACAGTGAGGTTACAATACAGTGAGGTTACACCACTAGACTACAGTGAGGTTACACCACTAGACTACCAGTGAGGTTACACCACTAGACTACAGTGAGATTACACCACTAGACTACAGTGAGGTTACACCACTAGACTACAGTGAGGTTACACTACCAGACTACAGTGAGGTTACACTACCAGACTACCGTGAGGTTACACTACTAGACTACCGTGAGGTTACACTACTAGACTACAGTGAGGTTTACACAGTGAGGTTACACCACTAGACTACAGTGAGGTTACACTACGTGAGGTTACACCACTAGACTACAGTGAGATTACACCACTAGACTACAGTGAGGTTACACCACTAGACTACAGTGAGGTTACACTACTAGACTACAGTGAGGTTACACTACCAGACTACAGTGAGGTTACACTACTAGACTACAGTGAGGTTACACTACCAGACTATAGTGAGGTTACACTACTAGACTACAGTGAGATTACACTACCAGACTACAGTGAGGTTACAATACAGTGAGGTTACACCACTAGACTACAGTGAGGTTACACTACTAGACTACAGTGAGTTTACACTACCAGACTACAGTGAGGTTACAATACAGTGAGGTTACACCACTAGACTACAGTGAGGTTACACTACTAGACTACAGTGAGGTTACACTACTAGACTACAGTGAGGTTACACTACTAGACTATAGTGAGGTTACACTACTAGACTACAGTGAGTTACACTACTAGACTACAGTGAGGTTACAATACAGTGAGGTTACACCACTAGACTACAGTGAGGTTACACTACTAGACTACAGTGAGGTTACACTACTAGACTACAGTGAGTTTACACCACTAGACTACAGTGAGGTTACACTACTAGACTACAGTGAGATTACACTACCAGACTACAGTGAGGTTTACAACTACAGTGAGGTTACACCACTAGACTACAGTGAGGTTACACTACTAGACTACAGTGAGGTTACACTACTAGACTACAGTGAGGTTTACTAGACTACAGTGACTACTAGACTACAGTGAGGTTACACTACTAGACTACAGTGAGGTTACACTACTAGACTACAGTGAGGTTACACTACTAGACTACAGTGAGTTTACACTACCAGACTACAGTGAGGTTACAATACAGTGAGGTTACACCACTAGACTACAGTGAGGTTACACTACTAGACTACAGTGAGGTTTACTAGACTACAGTGAGGTTACACTACAGTGAGATTACACCACTAGACTACAGTGAGATTACACTACCAGACTACAGTGAGGTTACACCACCAGACTACAGTGAGATTACCACAGACTACAGTGAGATTACACTACCAGACTACAGTGAGGTTACACTACCAGACTACAGTGAGATTACACTACCAGACTACAGTGAGGTTACACTACACTGAGGTTACACTAACTAGACTACAGTGAGGTTACACTACCAGACTACAGTGAGGTTACACTGTCACTAGACTACAATACAGTGAGGTTACAGCACTAGACTACAGTGAGTTACACTACTAGACTACAGTGAGGTTACACTACTAGACTACAGTGAGGTTACACTACCAGACTACAGTGAGGTTACTACAGTGAGGTTACACTACTAGACTACAGTGAGGTTACACTACCAGACTACAGTGAGGTTACACTACTAGACTACAGTGAGGTTACACTACTAGACTACAGTGAGGTTACACTACTAGACTACAGTGAGGTTACACTACTAGACTACAGTGAGGTTACACCACAGACTACAGTGAGGTTACACCACTAGACTACAGTGAGGTTACACACCTAGACTACAGTGAGGTTACACTACAGTGAGGTTACACTACTAGACTACAGTGAGGTTACACTACTAGACTACAGTGAGGTTACACTACTAGACTACAGTGAGGTTACACTACTAGACTACAGTGAGGTTACACTACTAGACTACAGTGAGGTTACACACTAGACTACAGTGAGGTTACACTACTAGACTACAGTGAGGTTACACCACTAGACTACAGTGAGGTTTACACCACTAGACTACAGTGAGGTTACACCACTAGACTACAGTGAGGTTACACTACTAGACTACAGTGAGGTTACACCACTAGACTACAGTGAGGTTACACTACTAGACTACAGTGAGGTTACACTACTAGACTACAGTGAGGTTACACCACTAGACTACAGTGAGGTTACACCACTAGACTACAGTGAGGTTACACCACTAGACTACAGTGAGGTTACACCACTAGACTACAGTGAGGTTACACTACTAGACTACAGTGAGGTTACACCACTAGACTACAGTGAGGTTACACCACTAGACTACACTAGACTACAGTGAGGTTACACTACAGTGAGGTTACACCACTAGACTACAGTGAGGTTACACTACCAGACTACAGTGAGGTTACACTACCAGACTACAGTGAGGTTACTAGACTACAGTGAGATTACACCACTAGACTACAGTGAGGTTACACTACCAGACTACAGTGAGGTTACACTACTAGACTACAGTGAGGTTACACTACTAGACTACAGTGAGGTTACACTACTAGACTACAGTGAGGTTACACTACCAGACTACAGTGAGGTTACACTACCAGACTACAGTGAGGTTACACTACTAGACTATAGTGAGGTTACACTAGACTACAGTGAGGTTACACTACTAGACTACAGTGAGGTTACACTACCAGACTACAGTGAGGTTTACACTACAGTGAGGTTACACTACTAGACTACAGTGAGGTTACACTACAGTGAGACTAGACTACAGTGAGGTTACACTACTAGACTACAGTGAGGTTACACTACTAGACTACAGTGAGGTTACAGTGAGGTTACTAGACTACAGTGAGGTTACACCACTAGACTACAGTGAGGTTACACTACTAGACTACAGTGAGTTACACTACCAGACTACAGTGAGGTTACACTACAGACTACAGTGAGGTTACACCACTAGACTACAGTGAGGTTACACTACTAGACTACAGTGAGGTTACACAGACTACAGTGAGGTTACACTACAGTGAGGTTACACCACTAGACTACAGTGAGGTTACACCACTAGACTACAGTGAGATTACACTACTAGACTACAGTGAGGTTACACTACTAGACTACAGTGAGGTTACACTACTAGACTACAGTGAGGTTACACCACTAGACTACAGTGAGGTTACACTACTAGACTACAGTGAGGTTACACTACAGACTACAGTGAGGTTACACTACTAGACTACAGTGAGTTACACTACCAGACTACAGTGAGGTTACACTACTAGACTACAGTGAGGTTACACTACTAGACTACAGTGAGTTACACTACTAGACTACAGTGAGGTTACACACTAGACTACAGTGAGTTACACCACTAGACTACAGTGAGGTTACACCACTAGACTACAGTGAGGTTACACTACTAGACTACAGTGAGGTTACACTACTAGACTACAGTGAGGTTACACTACTAGACTACAGTGAGGTTACACTACTAGACTACAGTGAGGTTACACTACCAGACTACAGTGAGGTTACACTACTAGACTACAGTGAGGTTACACTACTAGACTACAGACTACCAGACTGAGGTTACACTACTAGACTACAGTGAGGTTACACTACTAGACTACAGTGAGGTTACACTACTAGACTACAGTGAGGTTACACTACTAGACTACAGTGAGGTTACACTACTAGACTACAGTGAGGTTTACACTACAGTGAGGTTACACTACCAGACTACAGTGAGGTTACACTACCAGACTACAGTGAGGTTACACTACCAGACTACAGTGAGGTTACACTACTAGACTACAGTGAGATTACACTACCAGACTACAGTGAGGTTACACCACTAGACTACAGTGAGGTTACACTACTAGACTACAGTGAGGTTACACTACTAGACTACAGTGAGGTTACACTACTAGACTACAGTGAGGTTACACTACCAGACTACAGTGAGGTTACACTACCTAGACTACAGTGACTAGACTACAGTGAGGTTACACTACCAGACTACAGTGAGGTTACACTACCAGACTATAGTGAGGTTACACTACTAGACTACAGTGAGGTTACACTACCAGACTACAGTGAGGTTACAACTACAGTGAGGTTACACCACTAGACTACAGTGAGGTTACACTACTAGACTACAGTGAGGTTACACTACTAGACTACAGTGAGGTTACTAGACTACAGTGAGGTTACACTACCAGACTAGACTACAGTGAGGTTACACCACTAGACTACAGTGAGTTACACTTAGACTACCAGTGAGGTTACACTACAGTGAGGTTACTCCACTAAACTACAGTGAGGTTACACCACTAGACTACAGTGAGATTACACCACTAGACTACAGTGAGTTACACTACCAGACTACAGTGAGGTTACACTACCAGACTACAGTGAGATTACACTACCAGACTACAGTGAGGTTACACTACCAGACTACAGTGAGTTACACTACCAGACTACAGTGAGGTTACACTACAGACTACAGTGAGGTTACACTACTAGACTACAGTGAGGTTACACTACCAGACTACAGTGAGGTTACACTACAGACTACAGTGAGGTTACACTACTAGACTACAGTGAGGTTACACTACTAGACTACAGTGAGGTTACACTACCAGACTACAGTGAGGTTACACTACAGACTACAGTGAGGTTACACTACCAGACTACAGTGAGGTTACACTACCAGACTACAGTGAGGTTACACTACCAGACTACAGTGAGGTTACACTACCAGACTACAGTGAGGTTACACTACTAGACTACAGTGAGGTTACACTACCAGACTACAGTGAGGTTACACTACTAGACTACAGTGAGGTTACACTACTAGACTACAGTGAGGTTACACTACAGACTACAGTGAGGTTACACTACTAGACTACAGTGAGGTTACACTACTAGACTACAGTGAGGTTACACTACTAGACTACAGTGAGGTTACACCACTAGACTACAGTGAGGTTACACCACTAGACTACAGTGAGGTTACACTACTAGACTACAGTGAGGTTACACTACTAGACTACAGTGAGGTTACACTACCAGACTACAGTGAGGTTACACAGACTACAGTGAGGTTACACTACCAGACTACAGTGAGGTTACACAACTACAGTGAGGTTACACTACCAGACTACAGTGAGGTTACACTACTAGACTACAGTGAGGTTACACTACCAGACTACAGACTACAGTGAGGTTACACTACTAGACTACAGTGAGGTTACACTACCAGACTACAGTGAGGTTACACTACTAGACTACAGTGAGGTTACACTACTAGTTACTACAGTGAGGTTACACTACTAGACTACAGTGAGGTTACACTACTAGACTACAGTGAGGTTACACTACTAGACTACAGTGAGGTTACACTACTAGACTACAGTGAGGTTACACTACTAGACTACAGTGAGGTTACACACTAGACTACAGTGAGGTTACACTACAGACTACAGTGAGGTTACACACCAGACTACAGTGAGGTTACACTACCAGACTACAGTGAGGTTACTAGACTACAGTGAGGTTACACTACCAGACTACAGTGAGGTTACACTACAGTGAGGTTACACTACCAGACTACAGTGAGGTTACACTACTAGACTACAGTGAGGTTACACTACTAGACTACAGTGAGGTTACACTACTAGACTACAGTGAGGTTACACTACTAGACTACAGTGAGACTACAGTGAGGTTACACTACCAGACTACAGTGAGATTACACTACTAGACTACAGTGAGGTTACACTACTAGACTACAGTGAGGTTACACTACTAGACAGTGAGGTTACACTACTAGACTACAGTGAGGTTACACTACTAGACTACAGTGAGGTTTACACTACAGTGAGGTTACACCACTAGACTACAGTGAGGTTACACTACAGTGAGACTACCAGACTACAGTGAGGTTACACTACTAGACTACAGTGAGTTTACACTACCAGACTACAGTGAGGTTACACTACTAGACTACAGTGAGGTTACACTACTAGACTACAGTGAGGTTACACTACAGTGAGGTTACACCACTAGACTACAGTGCGGTTACACTACTAGACTACCGTGAGTTTACACCACTAGACTACAGTGAGATTACACCACTAGACTACAGTGAGGTTACAATACAGTGAGGTTACACCACTAGACTACAGTGAGGTTACACTACTAGACTACGTGAGGTTACACCACTAGACTACAGTGAGGTTACACCACTAGACTACCGTGAGGTTACTACAGTGAGGTTACACCACTAGACTACAGTGAGATTACACTACCAGACTACAGTGAGGTTTACAGACTACAGTGAGGTTACACCAGTGAGATTACAATACAGTGACAGACTGAGGTTACACTACCAGACTACAGTGAGGTTACACTACTAGACTACAGTGAGGTTACACCACTAGACTACAGTGAGGTTACACCACTAGACTACAGTGAGGTTACACCACTAGACTACAGTGAGGTTACACTACTAGACTACAGTGAGGTTACACTACCAGACTACAGTGAGGTTACACTACCAGACTACAGTGAGGTTACACTACTAGACTACAGTGAGGTTACACTACTAGACTATAGTGAGGTTACACTACCAGACTACAGTGAGATTACACTACCAAACTACAGTGAGGTTACACTACCAGACTATAGTGAGTTTACACTACTAGACTACAGTGAGATTACACTACCAGACTACAGTGAGGTTACTACAGTGAGGTTAAACTACTAGACTACAGTGAGTTTACACTACCAGACTACAGTGAGGTTACACTACTAGACTACCGTGAGGTTACACTACTAGACTACCGTGAGGTTACACTACAGTGAGGTTACACCACTAGACTACAGTGAGGTTACACTACCAGTACAGTGAGGTTACACTACTAGACTACAGTGAGGTTACCAAACTACAGTAGTTACACTACCAGACTATAGTGAGGTTACACTACTAGACTACAGTGAGTTTACACTACCAGACTACAGTGAGGTTACACTACTAGACTACCGTGAGGTTACACTACTAGACTACCGTGAGGTTACACTACAGTGAGGTTACACCACTAGACTACAGTGCGGTTACACTACTAGACTACCGTGAGTTTACACCACTAGACTACAGTGAGATTACACCACTAGACTACAGTGAGGTTACACCACTAGACTACAGTGAGATTACACTACCAGACTACAGTGAGGTTACACTACCAGACTACAGTGAGGTTACACTACCAGACTACAGTGAGGTTACACCACTAGACTACAGTGAGGTTACACTACCAGACTACAGTGAGGTTACACTACCAAACTACACTGAGGTTACACTACCAGCCTACAGTGAGGTTACACTACTAGACTACAGTGAGGTTACACGACCAAACTACAGTGAGGTTACACTACCAGACTATAGTGAGGTTACACTACTAGACTACAGTGAGTTTACACTACCAGACTACAGTGAGGTTACACTACTAGACTACAGTGAGATTACACTACAGTGAGGTTACACTACTAGACTACAGTGAGGTTACACTACTAGACTACAGTGAGGTTACACTACTAGACTACAGTGAGGTTACACTACAGTGAGGTTACACCACTAGACTACAGTGAGATTACACTACTAGACTACCGTGAGGTTACACCACTAGACTACAGTGAGGTTACACTACGAGACTACAGTGAGGTTACACTACCAAACTACACTGAGGTTACACTACCAGGCTACAGTGAGATTACACTACTAGACTACAGTGAGGTTACACCAGACTACAGTGAGGACTACACTGAGGTTGAGACTACAGTGAGGTTACACTACCAAACTACACTGAGGTTACACTACCAGGCTACAGTGAGATTACACTACTAGACTACAGTGAGTTACACGACCAGACTACAGTGAGGTTACACTACCAAGACTACAGTGAGGTTACACTACCAGGCTACAGTGAGGTTACACTACTAGACTACCGTGAGGTTACACTACTAGACTACCGTGAGGTTACACTACTAGACTACCGTGAGGTTACACTACAGTGAGGTTACACTACTGAGACTACAGTGAGGTTACACCACTAGACTACAGTGAGATTACACCACTAGACTACAGTGAGGTTACACCACTAGACTACAGTGAGGTTACACTACCAGACTACAGTGAGGTTACACCACTAGACTACAGTGACGTTACAGACTACCGTGAGGTTACACCACTAGACTACCGTGAGGTTACACCACTAGACTACCGTGAGGTTACACCACTACAGTGAGGTTACACCACTATACTACAGTGAGGTAACACTACTAGACTACAGTGAGGTTACACTACCAGACTACAGTGAGGTTACACTACCAGACTACAGTGAGGTTACACTACTAGACTACAGTGAGGTTACACTACTAGACTATAGTGAGGTTACACTACCAGACTACAGTGAGATTACACTACCAAACTACAGTGAGGTTACACTACCAGACTATAGTGAGTTTACACTACTAGACTACAGTGAGATTACACTACCAGACTACAGTGAGGTTACACTACTAGACTACCGTGAGGTTACACTACTAGACTACCGTGAGGTTACACTACAGTGAGGTTACACCACTAGACTACAGTGAGATTACACTACCAGACTACAGTGAGGTTACACTACCAGACTACAGTGAGGTTACACTACCAGACTACAGTGAGGTTACACACTAGACTACAGTGAGGACTACCAGACTACAGTGAGGTTACACTACTAGACTACCGTGAGGTTACACTAGACTACAGTGAGACTACAGTGAGATTACACTACTAGACTACAGTGAGGTTACACTACTAGACTACCGTGAGGTTACACTACTAGACTACGTGAGGTTACACTACAGTGAGGTTACACCACTAGACTACAGTGAGATTACACTACTAGACTACCGTGAGTTTAGACTACAGTGAGGTTACACCGAGACTACAGTGAGGTTACACTACCAAACTACACTGAGGTTACACTACCAGGCTACAGTGAGATTACACTACTAGACTACAGTGAGGTTACACGACCAAACTACAGTGAGGTTACACTACCAGACTACAGTGAGGTTTACTAGACTACAGTGAGTTTACACTACCAGACTACAGTGAGGTTACACTACTAGACTACAGTGAGGTTACACTACTAGACTACAGTGAGATTACACTACAGTGAGATTACACTACTAGACTACCGTGAGGTTACACTACTAGACTACGTGAGGTTACACTACTAGACTACAGTGAGGTTACACTACCACTAGACTACAGTGAGATTACACTACTAGACTACAGTGAGGTTACACCACTAGACTACAGTGAGGTTACACTACGAGACTACAGTGAGGTTACACTACCAAACTACACTGAGGTTACACTACCAGGCTACAGTGAGATTACACTACTAGACTACAGTGAGGTTACACTACCAAACTACAGTGAGGTTTACAGTGAGGTTACACTACTAGACTACAGTGAGGTTACACTACAGTGAGTTTACACTACCAGACTACAGTGAGGTTACACTACTAGACTACAGTGAGGTTACACTACTAGACTACAGTGAGGTTACACTACTAGACTACAGTGAGGTTACACTACTAGACTACAGTACAGTGAGGTTACACCACTAGACTACAGTGAGACTACTAGTGAGGTTACACCACTAGACTACAGTGAGATTACACCACTAGACTACAGTGAGGTTACACGACCAGACTACAGTGAGGTTACACTACCAAACTACAGTGAGGTTACACTACTAGACTACAGTGAGGTTACACTACAGTGAGTTTACACTACCAGACTACAGTGAGGTTACACTACTAGACTACAGTGAGTTTACACTACCAGACTACAGTGAGGTTACACTACCAGACTACAGTGAGGTTACACCACTAGACTACAGTGAGGTTACACTACCAGACTACAGTGAGGTTACACTACCAGACTACAGTGAGGTTACACCACTAGACTACAGTGAGGTTACACTACCAGACTACAGTGAGGTTACACTACCAAACTACACTGAGGTTACACTACCAGCCTACAGTGAGGTTACACTACTAGACTACAGTGAGGTTACACGACCAAACTACAGTGAGGTTACACTACCAGACTATAGTGAGGTTACACTACTAGACTACAGTGAGTTTACACTACCAGACTACAGTGAGGTTACACTACTAGACTACCGTGAGGTTACACTACTAGACTACAGTGAGATTACACTACAGTGAGGTTACACTACTAGACTACCGTGAGGTTACACTACTAGACTACCGTGAGGTTACACTACTAGACTACCGTGAGGTTACACTACAGTGAGGTTACACCACTAGACTACAGTGAGATTACACTACTAGACTACCGTGAGGTTACACCACTAGACTACAGTGAGGTTACACTACGAGACTACAGTGAGGTTACACTACCAAACTACACTGAGGTTACACTACCAGGCTACAGTGAGATTACACTACTAGACTACAGTGAGGTTACACGACCAGACTACAGTGAGGTTACACTACCAAACTACACTGAGGTTACACTACCAGGCTACAGTGAGGTTACACTACTAGACTACCGTGAGGTTACACTACTAGACTACCGTGAGGTTACACTACAGTGAGGTTACACCACTAGACTACAGTGAGATTACACTACCGTGAGGTTACACCACTAGACTACAGTGAGATTACACCACTAGACTACAGTGAGGTTACACCACTAGACTACAGTGAGGTTACACTACCAGACTACAGTGAGGTTACACTACTAGACTACAGTGAGGTTACACTACCAGACTATAGTGAGGTTACACTACTAGACTACAGTGAGATTACACTACCAGACTACAGTGAGGTTACAATACAGTGAGGTTACACCACTAGACTACAGTGAGGTTACACTACTAGACTACAGTGAGTTTACACTACCAGACTACAGTGAGGTTAAAATACAGTGAGGTTACACCACTAGACTACAGTGAGATTACACTACCAGACTACAGTGAGGTTACTCACTAGACTACCGTGAGGTTACACTACTAGACTACCGTGAGGTTACACCACTAGACTACCGTGAGGTTACACCACTAGACTACAGTGAGGTTACACTACCAGACTACCGTGAGGTTACACTACTAGACTACCGTGAGGTTACACTACAGTGAGGTTACACCACTAGACTACAGTGAGGTTACACTACCAGACTACAGTGAGATTACACCACTAGACTACAGTGAGGTTACACTACCAAACTACAGTGAGGTTACACTACCAGACTATAGTGAGGTTACACTACTAGACTACAGTGAGATTACACTACCAGACTACAGTGAGGTTACAATACAGTGAGGTTACACCACTAGACTACAGTGAGGTTACACCACTAGACTACCGTGAGGTTACACCACTAGACTACCGTGAGATTACACCACTAGACTACAGTGAGGTTACACCACTAGACTACAGTGAGATTACACTACCAGACTACAGTGAGGTTACACTACCAGACTACCGTGAGGTTACACTACTAGACTATAGTGAGGTTACACTACTAGACTACAGTGAGTTTACACTACCAGACTACAGTGAGGTTACAATACAGTGAGGTTACACCACTAGACTACAGTGAGGTTACACCACTAGACTACCGTGAGGTTACACCACTAGACTACCGTGAGATTACACCACTAGACTACAGTGAGGTTACACCACTAGACTACCGTGAGGTTACACTACTAGACTACCGTGAGGTTACACTACTAGACTACAGTGAGTTTACACTACCAGACTACAGTGAGGTTACAATACAGTGAGGTTACACCACTAGACTACAGTGAGGTTACACTACTAGACTACAGTGAGTTTACACTACCAGACTATAGTGAGGTTACACTACTAGACTACAGTGAGATTACACTACCAGACTACAGTGAGGTTACAATACAGTGAGGTTACACCACTAGACTACAGTGAGGTTACACTACTAGACTACAGTGAGGATACACTACTAGACTACAGTGAGGTTACACTACAGTGAGTTTACACTACCAGACTACAGTGAGGTTACACTACTAGACTACCATGAGGTTACACTACTAGACTACCGTGAGGTTACACTACTAGACTACCGTGAGGTTACACTACTAGACTACCGTGAGGTTACACTACAGTGAGGTTACACCACTAGACTACAGTGAGATTACACTACCGTGAGGTTACACCACTAGACTACAGTGAGATTACACCACTAGACTACAGTGAGGTTACACCACTAGACTACAGTGAGATTACACTACCAGACTACAGTGAGGTTACACTACTAGACTACCGTGAGGTTACACTACTAGACTACCGTGAGGTTACACCACTAGACTACCGTGAGGTTACACCACTAGACTACAGTGAGGTTACACCACTAGACTACAGTGAGGTTACACTACCAGACTACAGTGAGATTACACCACTAGACTACAGTGAGGTTACACTACCAAACTACAGTGAGGTTACACTACCAGACTATAGTGAGGTTACACTACTAGACTACAGTGAGATTACACTACCAGACTACAGTGAGGTTACAATACAGTGAGGTTACACCACTAGACTACAGTGAGGTTACACCACTAGACTACCGTGAGGTTACACCACTAGACTACCGTGAGATTACACCACTAGACTACAGTGAGGTTACACCACTAGACTACAGTGAGATTACACTACCAGACTACAGTGAGGTTACACTACCAGACTACAGTGAGGTTACACTACCAGACTACCGTGAGGTTACACTACTAGACTACCGTGAGGTTACACTACTAGACTACCGTGAGGTTACACCACTATACTACAGTGAGGGTAACACTACTAGACTACAGTGAGGTTACACTACCAGACTATAGTGAGGTTACACTACCAGACTACCGTGAGGTTACACTACTAGACTACAGTGAGGTTACACTACTAGACTACAGTGAGTTTACACTACCAGACTACAGTGAGGTTACACTACTAGACTACAGTGAGATTACACTACCAGACTACAGTGAGGTTACAATACAGTGAGGTTACACCACTAGACTACAGTGAGGTTACACTACTAGACTACAGTGAGGATACACTACTAGACTACAGTGAGGTTACACTACAGTGAGGTTACACCACTAGACTACAGTGAGGTTACACTACTAGACTACAGTGAGGATACACTACCAGACTACAGTGAGGTTACACTACTAGACTACCGTGAGGTTACACTACTAGACTACCGTGAGGTTACACTACTAGACTACCGTGAGGTTACACTACAGTGAGGTTACACCACTAGACTACAGTGAGATTACACTACCGTGAGGTTACACCACTAGACTACAGTGAGGTTACACCACTAGACTACAGTGAGATTACACTACCAGACTACAGTGAGGTTACACTACTAGACTACCGTGAGGTTACACTACTAGACTACCGTGAGGTTACACTACTAGACTACCGTGAGGTTACACTACTAGACTACCGTGAGGTTACACCACTAGACTACCGTGAGGTTACACCACTAGACTACAGTGAGGTTAACACTACTAGACTACAGTGAGGTTACACTACCAGACTACAGTGAGATTACACCACTAGACTACAGTGAGGTTACACTACCAAACTACAGTGAGGTTACACTACCAGACTATAGTGAGGTTACACTACTAGACTACAGTGAGATTACACTACCAGACTACAGTGAGGTTACAATACAGTGAGGTTACAATACAGTGAGGTTACACCACTAGACTACAGTGAGGTTACACCACTAGACTACCGTGAGGTTACACCACTAGACTACAGTGAGATTACACCACTAGACTACAGTGAGGTTACACCACTAGACTACAGTGACGTTACACTACCAGACTACAGTGAGGTTACACTACCAGACTACAGTGAGGTTACACTACTAGACTACAGTGAGGTTACACTACCAGACTATAGTGAGGTTACACTACTAGACTACAGTGAGATTACACTACCAGACTACAGTGAGGTTACAATACAGTGAGGTTACACCACTAGACTACAGTGAGGTTACACTACTAGACTACAGTGAGTTTATACTACCAGACTACAGTGAGGTTACAATACAGTGAGGTTACACCACTAGACTACAGTGAGGTTACACTACTAGACTACAGTGAGGTTACACTACTAGACTACAGTGAGTTTACACTACCAGACTATAGTGAGGTTACACTACTAGACTACAGTGAGATTACACTACCAGACTACAGTGAGGTTACAATACAGTGAGGTTACACCACTAGACTACAGTGAGGTTACACTACTAGACTACAGTGAGGTTACACTACTAGACTACAGTGAGTTTACACTACCAGACTATAGTGAGGTTACACTACTAGACTACAGTGAGATTACACTACCAGACTACAGTGAGGTTACAATACAGTGAGGTTACACCACTAGACTACAGTGAGGTTACACTACTAGACTACAGTGAGGATACACTACTAGACTACAGTGAGGTTACACTACTAGACTACAGTGAGGTTACACTACTAGACTACAGTGAGGATACACTACTAGACTACAGTGAGGTTACACTACTAGACTACAGTGAGTTTACACTACCAGACTACAGTGAGGTTACAATACAGTGAGGTTACACCACTAGACTACCGTGAGGTTACACTACTAGACTACCGTGAGGTTACACTACAGTGAGGTTACACTACAGTGAGATTACACCACTAGACTACAGTGAGATTACACTACCAGACTACAGTGAGATTACACTACCAGACTACAGTGAGATTACACTACCAGACTACAGTGAGATTACACTACCAGACTACAGTGAGATTACACTACCAGACTACAGTGAGATTACACTACCAGACTACAGTGAGATTACACTACCAGACTACAGTGAGATTACACTACCAGACTACAGTGAGATTACACTACCAGACTACAGTGAGGTTACACTACCAGACTACCGTGAGGTTACACTACCAGACTACCGTGAGGTTACACTACCAGACTACAGTGAGGTTACACTACTAGACTACAGTGAGGTTACACTACTAGACTACAGTGAGATTACACTACCAGACTATAGTGAGGGTAACACTACTAGACTACAGTGAGGTTACACTACCAGACTACAGTGAGGTTACACTACCAGACTACAGTGAGGTTACACTACTAGACTACAGTGAGGTTACACTACCAGACTATAGTGAGGTTACACTACTAGACTACAGTGAGATTACACTACCAGACTACAGTGAGGTTACAATACAGTGAGATTACACCACTAGACTACAGTGCGGTTACACTACTAGACTACAGTGAGGTTACACTACTAGACTACAGTGAGGTTACACCACTAGACTACAGTGAGGTTACACTACTAGGCTACAGTGAGGTTACAATACTAGGCTACAGTGAGGTTACACCATTAGACTACAGTGAGGTTACACCATTAGACTACAGTGAGGTTACACCACTAGACTACAGTGAGGTTACACTACCAAACTACAGTGAGGTTACACTACCAGACTACAGTGAGATTACACTACCAGACTACAGTGAGGTTACACTACCAGGCTACAGTGAGGTTACACTACCAGGCTACAGTGAGGTTACACTACCAGGCTACAGTGAGGTTACACTACCAGACTACAGTGAGGTTACACTACTAGACTACAGTGAGGTTACAATACTAGGCTACAGTGAGGTTACAATACTAGGCTACAGTGAGGTTACAATACTAGGCTACAGTGAGGTTACAATACTAGGCTACAGTGAGGTTACAATACTAGACTACAGTGAGGTTACACCACTAGACTACCGTGAGTTTACACTACTAGACTACAGTGAGGTTACACTACTAGACTACAGTGAGGTTACACTACTAGACTACAGTGAGGTTACACTACTAGACTACAGTGAGGTTACACTACTAGACTACAGTGAGGTTACACTACTAGGCTACAGTGAGGTTACAATACTAGACTACAGTGAGGTTACACCACTAGACTACCGTGAGGTTACAATACTAGGCTACAGTGAGTTTACACTACCAGACTACAGTGAG
The DNA here is from genome assembly GCF_021184085.1 of Oncorhynchus gorbuscha. Taxonomy (NCBI): domain Eukaryota; kingdom Metazoa; phylum Chordata; class Actinopteri; order Salmoniformes; family Salmonidae; genus Oncorhynchus; species Oncorhynchus gorbuscha. The sequence goes on along the minus strand of NC_060185.1, from coordinate 100,354,712 downwards.
GTTACAATACAGTGAGGTTACACCACTAGACTACAGTGAGGTTACACTACTAGACTACAGTGAGGTTACACTACTAGACTACAGTGAGGTTACACTACTAGACTACAGTGAGGTTACACTACTAGGCTACAGTGAGGTTACACTACCAGACTACAGTGAGGTTACAATACAGTGAGGTTACAATACAGTGAGGTTACACCACTAGACTACAGTGAGGTTACACCACTAGACTACCGTGAGGTTACACCACTAGACTACAGTGAGATTACACCACTAGACTACAGTGAGGTTACACCACTAGACTACAGTGAGATTACACTACCAGACTACAGTGAGGTTACACTACCAGACTACCGTGAGGTTACACTACCAGACTACCGTGAGGTTACACCACTATACTACAGTGAGGGTAACACTACTAGACTACAGTGAGGTTACACTACCAGACTATAGTGAGGTTACACTACCAGACTACAGTGAGGTTACACTACTAGACTACAGTGAGATTACACTACCAGACTATAGTGAGGGTAACACTACTAGACTACAGTGAGGGTTACACCACTAGACTACAGTGAGGTTACACTACCAAACTACAGTGAGGTTACACTACCAGACTACAGTGAGATTACACTACCAGACTACAGTGAGGTTACACTACCAGGCTACAGTGAGGTTACACTACCAGGCTACAGTGAGGTTACACTACCAGACTACAGTGAGGTTACACTACCAGACTATAGTGAGGTTACACTACTAGACTACAGTGAGATTACACTACCAGACTACAGTGAGGTTACAATACAGTGAGGTTACACCACTAGACTACAGTGAGGTTACACTACTAGACTACAGTGAGTTTATACTACCAGACTACAGTGAGGTTACAATACAGTGAGGTTACACCACTAGACTACAGTGAGGTTACACTACTAGACTACAGTGAGGTTACACTACCAGACTATAGTGAGGTTACACTACTAGACTACAGTGAGGTTACACTACTAGACTACAGTGAGGATACACTACTAGACTACAGTGAGGTTACACTACTAGACTACAGTGAGTTTACACTACCAGACTACAGTGAGGTTACAATACAGTGAGGTTACACCACTAGACTACAGTGCGGTTACACTACTAGACTACCGTGAGGTTACACTACTAGACTACCGTGAGGTTACACTACAGTGAGGTTACACCACTAGACTACAGTGAGATTACACCACTAGACTACAGTGAGATTACACTACCAGACTACAGTGAGATTACACTACCAGACTACAGTGAGATTACACTACCAGACTACAGTGAGTTTACACTACCAGACTACAGTGAGATTACACTACCAGACTACAGTGAGATTACACTACCAGACTACAGTGAGATTACACTACCAGACTACAGTGAGGTTACACTACCAGACTACCGTGAGGTTACACTACCAGACTACCGTGAGGTTACACTACCAGACTACAGTGAGGTTACACTACTAGACTACAGTGAGTTTACACTACCAGACTACAGTGAGATTACACTACCAAACTACAGTGAGGTTACACTACCAGACTATAGTGAGTTTACACTACTAGACTACAGTGAGATTACACTACCAGACTACAGTGAGGTTACAATACAGTGAGGTTAAACTACTAGACTACAGTGAGTTTACACTACCAGACTACAGTGAGGTTACACTACTAGACTACCGTGAGGTTACACTACTAGACTACCGTGAGGTTACACTACAGTGAGGTTACACCACTAGACTACAGTGAGGTTACACTACCAGCCTACAGTGAGGTTACACTACTAGACTACAGTGAGGTTACACGACCAAACTACAGTGAGGTTACACTACCAGACTATAGTGAGGTTACACTACTAGACTACAGTGAGTTTACACTACCAGACTACAGTGAGGTTACACTACTAGACTACCGTGAGGTTACACTACTAGACTACCGTGAGGTTACACTACAGTGAGGTTACACCACTACAGACTAGACTACCGTGAGTTTACACCACTAGACTACAGTGAGATTACACCACTAGACTACAGTGAGGTTACACCACTAGACTACAGTGAGATTACACTACCAGACTACAGTGAGGTTACACTACCAGACTACAGTGAGGTTACACTACCAGACTACAGTGAGGTTACACCACTAGACTACAGTGAGGTTACACTACCAGACTACAGTGAGGTTACACTACCAAACTACACTGAGGTTACACTACCAGCCTACAGTGAGGTTACACTACTAGACTACAGTGAGGTTACACGACCAAACTACAGTGAGGTTACACTACCAGACTATAGTGAGGTTACACTACTAGACTACAGTGAGTTTACACTACCAGACTACAGTGAGGTTACACTACTAGACTACAGTGAGATTACACTACAGTGAGGTTACACTACTAGACTACCGTGAGGTTACACTACTAGACTACCGTGAGGTTACACTACTAGACTACCGTGAGGTTACACTACAGTGAGGTTACACCACTAGACTACAGTGAGATTACACTACTAGACTACCGTGAGGTTACACCACTAGACTACAGTGAGGTTACACTACGAGACTACAGTGAGGTTACACTACCAAACTACACTGAGGTTACACTACCAGGCTACAGTGAGATTACACTACTAGACTACAGTGAGGTTACACGACCAGACTACAGTGAGGTTACACTACCAAACTACACTGAGGTTACACTACGAGACTACAGTGAGGTTACACTACCAAACTACACTGAGGTTACACTACCAGGCTACAGTGAGATTACACTACTAGACTACAGTGAGGTTACACGACCAGACTACAGTGAGGTTACACTACCAAACTACACTGAGGTTACACTACCAGGCTACAGTGAGGTTACACTACTAGACTACCGTGAGGTTACACTACTAGACTACCGTGAGGTTACACTACTAGACTACCGTGAGGTTACACTACAGTGAGGTTACACCACTAGACTACAGTGAGATTACACTACCGTGAGGTTACACCACTAGACTACAGTGAGATTACACCACTAGACTACAGTGAGGTTACACCACTAGACTACAGTGAGGTTACACTACCAGACTACAGTGAGGTTACACCACTAGACTACAGTGACGTTACACTACCAGACTACCGTGAGGTTACACCACTAGACTACCGTGAGGTTACACCACTAGACTACCGTGAGGTTACACCACTAGACCACAGTGAGGTTACACCACTATACTACAGTGAGGGTAACACTACTAGACTACAGTGAGGTTACACTACCAGACTACAGTGAGGTTACACTACCAGACTACAGTGAGGTTACACTACTAGACTACAGTGAGGTTACACTACTAGACTATAGTGAGGTTACACTACCAGACTACAGTGAGATTACACTACCAAACTACAGTGAGGTTACACTACCAGACTATAGTGAGTTTACACTACTAGACTACAGTGAGATTACACTACCAGACTACAGTGAGGTTACACTACTAGACTACCGTGAGGTTACACTACTAGACTACCGTGAGGTTACACTACAGTGAGGTTACACCACTAGACTACAGTGAGATTACACTACCAGACTACAGTGAGGTTACACTACCAGACTACAGTGAGGTTACACTACCAGACTACAGTGAGGTTACACCACTAGACTACAGTGAGGTTACACTACCAGACTACAGTGAGGTTACACTACTAGACTACCGTGAGGTTACACTACTAGACTACAGTGAGATTACACTACAGTGAGATTACACTACTAGACTACCGTGAGATTACACTACTAGACTACCGTGAGGTTACACTACTAGACTACCGTGAGGTTACACTACAGTGAGGTTACACCACTAGACTACAGTGAGATTACACTACTAGACTACCGTGAGGTTACACCACTAGACTACAGTGAGGTTACACTACGAGACTACAGTGAGGTTACACTACCAAACTACACTGAGGTTACACTACCAGGCTACAGTGAGATTACACTACTAGACTACAGTGAGGTTACACGACCAAACTACAGTGAGGTTACACTACCAGACTATAGTGAGGTTACACTACTAGACTACAGTGAGTTTACACTACCAGACTACAGTGAGGTTACACTACTAGACTACCGTGAGGTTACACTACTAGACTACAGTGAGATTACACTACAGTGAGATTACACTACTAGACTACCGTGAGGTTACACTACTAGACTACCGTGAGGTTACACTACAGTGAGGTTACACCACTAGACTACAGTGAGATTACACTACTAGACTACCGTGAGGTTACACCACTAGACTACAGTGAGGTTACACTACGAGACTACAGTGAGGTTACACTACCAAACTACACTGAGGTTACACTACCAGGCTACAGTGAGATTACACTACTAGACTACAGTGAGGTTACACTACCAAACTACAGTGAGGTTACACTACAGTGAGGTTACACTACTAGACTACAGTGAGGTTACACTACAGTGAGTTTACACTACCAGACTACAGTGAGGTTACACTACTAGACTACCGTGAGGTTACACTACTAGACTACCGTGAGGTTACACTACTAGACTACCGTGAGGTTACACTACTAGACTACCGTGAGGTTACACTACAGTGAGGTTACACCACTAGACTACAGTGAGATTACACTACCGTGAGGTTACACCACTAGACTACAGTGAGATTACACCACTAGACTACAGTGAGGTTACACGACCAGACTACAGTGAGGTTACACTACCAAACTACAGTGAGGTTACACTACTAGACTACAGTGAGGTTACACTACAGTGAGTTTACACTACCAGACTACAGTGAGGTTACACTACTAGACTACAGTGAGTTTACACTACCAGACTACAGTGAGGTTACACTACCAGACTACAGTGAGGTTACACCACTAGACTACAGTGAGGTTACACTACCAGACTACAGTGAGGTTACACTACCAGACTACAGTGAGGTTACACCACTAGACTACAGTGAGGTTACACTACCAGACTACAGTGAGGTTACACTACCAAACTACACTGAGGTTACACTACCAGCCTACAGTGAGGTTACACTACTAGACTACAGTGAGGTTACACGACCAAACTACAGTGAGGTTACACTACCAGACTATAGTGAGGTTACACTACTAGACTACAGTGAGTTTACACTACCAGACTACAGTGAGGTTACACTACCAGACTACAGTGAGGTTACACCACTAGACTACAGTGAGGTTACACTACCAGACTACAGTGAGGTTACACTACCAGACTACAGTGAGGTTACACCACTAGACTACAGTGAGGTTACACTACCAGACTACAGTGAGGTTACACTACCAGACTACACTGAGGTTACACTACCAGCCTACAGTGAGGTTACACTACTAGACTACAGTGAGGTTACACGACCAAACTACAGTGAGGTTACACTACCAGACTATAGTGAGGTTACTACTAGACTACAGTGAGTTTACACTACCAGACTACAGTGAGGTTACACTACTAGACTACCGTGAGGTTACACTACTAGACTACAGTGAGATTACACTACAGTGAGGTTACACTACTAGACTACCGTGAGGTTACACTACTAGACTACCGTGAGGTTACACTACTAGACTACCGTGAGGTTACACTACAGTGAGGTTACACCACTAGACTACAGTGAGATTACACTACTAGACTACCGTGAGGTTACACCACTAGACTACAGTGAGGTTACACTACGAGACTACAGTGAGGTTACACTACCAAACTACACTGAGGTTACACTACCAGGCTACAGTGAGATTACACTACTAGACTACAGTGAGGTTACACGACCAGACTACAGTGAGGTTACACTACTAGACTACCGTGAGGTTACACTACTAGACTACCGTGAGGTTACACTACTAGACTACCGTGAGGTTACACTACAGTGAGGTTACACCACTAGACTACAGTGAGATTACACTACCGTGAGGTTACACCACTAGACTACAGTGAGGTTACACCACTAGACTACAGTGAGGTTACACCACTAGACTACAGTGAGGTTACACTACCAGACTACAGTGAGGTTACACTACTAGACTACAGTGAGGTTACACTACCAGACTATAGTGAGGTTACACTACTAGACTACAGTGAGATTACACTACCAGACTACAGTGAGGTTACAATACAGTGAGGTTACACCACTAGACTACAGTGAGGTTACACTACTAGACTACAGTGAGTTTACACTACCAGACTACAGTGAGGTTAAAATACAGTGAGGTTACACCACTAGACTACAGTGAGATTACACTACCAGACTACAGTGAGGTTACTCTACTAGACTACCGTGAGGTTACACTACTAGACTACCGTGAGGTTACACCACTAGACTACCGTGAGGTTACACCACTAGACTACAGTGAGGTTACACTACCAGACTACCGTGAGGTTACACTACTAGACTACCGTGAGGTTACACTACAGTGAGGTTACACCACTAGACTACAGTGAGGTTACACTACCAGACTACAGTGAGATTACACCACTAGACTACAGTGAGGTTACACTACCAAACTACAGTGAGGTTACACTACCAGACTATAGTGAGGTTACACTACTAGACTACAGTGAGATTACACTACCAGACTACAGTGAGGTTACAATACAGTGAGGTTACACCACTAGACTACAGTGAGGTTACACCACTAGACTACCGTGAGGTTACACCACTAGACTACCGTGAGATTACACCACTAGACTACAGTGAGGTTACACCACTAGACTACAGTGAGATTACACTACCAGACTACAGTGAGGTTACACTACCAGACTACCGTGAGGTTACACTACTAGACTATAGTGAGGTTACACTACTAGACTACAGTGAGTTTACACTACCAGACTACAGTGAGGTTACAATACAGTGAGGTTACACCACTAGACTACAGTGAGGTTACACCACTAGACTACCGTGAGGTTACACCACTAGACTACCGTGAGATTACACCACTAGACTACAGTGAGGTTACACCACTAGACTACCGTGAGGTTACACTACTAGACTACCGTGAGGTTACACTACTAGACTACAGTGAGTTTACACTACCAGACTACAGTGAGGTTACAATACAGTGAGGTTACACCACTAGACTACAGTGAGGTTACACTACTAGACTACAGTGAGTTTACACTACCAGACTATAGTGAGGTTACACTACTAGACTACAGTGAGATTACACTACCAGACTACAGTGAGGTTACAATACAGTGAGGTTACACCACTAGACTACAGTGAGGTTACACTACTAGACTACAGTGAGGATACACTACTAGACTACAGTGAGGTTACACTACAGTGAGTTTACACTACCAGACTACAGTGAGGTTACACTACTAGACTACCATGAGGTTACACTACTAGACTACCGTGAGGTTACACTACTAGACTACCGTGAGGTTACACTACTAGACTACCGTGAGGTTACACTACAGTGAGGTTACACCACTAGACTACAGTGAGATTACACTACCGTGAGGTTACACCACTAGACTACAGTGAGATTACACCACTAGACTACAGTGAGGTTACACCACTAGACTACAGTGAGATTACACTACCAGACTACAGTGAGGTTACACTACTAGACTACCGTGAGGTTACACTACTAGACTACCGTGAGGTTACACCACTAGACTACCGTGAGGTTACACCACTAGACTACAGTGAGGTTACACCACTAGACTACAGTGAGGTTACACTACCAGACTACAGTGAGATTACACCACTAGACTACAGTGAGGTTACACTACCAAACTACAGTGAGGTTACACTACCAGACTATAGTGAGGTTACACTACTAGACTACAGTGAGATTACACTACCAGACTACAGTGAGGTTACAATACAGTGAGGTTACACCACTAGACTACAGTGAGGTTACACCACTAGACTACCGTGAGGTTACACCACTAGACTACCGTGAGATTACACCACTAGACTACAGTGAGGTTACACCACTAGACTACAGTGAGATTACACTACCAGACTACAGTGAGGTTACACTACCAGACTACAGTGAGGTTACACTACCAGACTACCGTGAGGTTACACTACTAGACTACCGTGAGGTTACACTACTAGACTACCGTGAGGTTACACCACTATACTACAGTGAGGGTAACACTACTAGACTACCGTGAGGTTACACCACCAGACTATAGTGAGGTTACACTACTAGACTACCGTGAGGTTACACTACTAGACTACAGTGAGGTTACACTACTAGACTACAGTGAGTTTACACTACCAGACTACAGTGAGGTTACACTACTAGACTACAGTGAGATTACACTACCAGACTACAGTGAGGTTACAATACAGTGAGGTTACACCACTAGACTACAGTGAGGTTACACTACTAGACTACAGTGAGGATACACTACTAGACTACAGTGAGGTTACACTACAGTGAGGTTACACCACTAGACTACAGTGAGGTTACACTACTAGACTACAGTGAGGATACACTACCAGACTACAGTGAGGTTACACTACTAGACTACCGTGAGGTTACACTACTAGACTACCGTGAGGTTACACTACTAGACTACCGTGAGGTTACACTACAGTGAGGTTACACCACTAGACTACAGTGAGATTACACTACCGTGAGGTTACACCACTAGACTACAGTGAGGTTACACCACTAGACTACAGTGAGATTACACTACCAGACTACAGTGAGGTTACACTACTAGACTACCGTGAGGTTACACTACTAGACTACCGTGAGGTTACACTACTAGACTACCGTGAGGTTACACTACTAGACTACCGTGAGGTTACACTACTAGACTACCGTGAGGTTACACCACTAGACTACCGTGAGGTTACACCACTAGACTACAGTGAGGTTAACACTACTAGACTACAGTGAGGTTACACTACCAGACTACAGTGAGATTACACCACTAGACTACAGTGAGGTTACACTACCAAACTACAGTGAGGTTACACTACCAGACTATAGTGAGGTTACACTACTAGACTACAGTGAGATTACACTACCAGACTACAGTGAGGTTACAATACAGTGAGGTTACAATACAGTGAGGTTACACCACTAGACTACAGTGAGGTTACACCACTAGACTACCGTGAGGTTACACCACTAGACTACAGTGAGATTACACCACTAGACTACAGTGAGGTTACACCACTAGACTACAGTGACGTTACACTACCAGACTACAGTGAGGTTACACTACTAGACTACAGTGAGGTTACACTACCAGACTATAGTGAGGTTACACTACTAGACTACAGTGAGATTACACTACCAGACTACAGTGAGGTTACAATACAGTGAGGTTACACCACTAGACTACAGTGAGGTTACACTACTAGACTACAGTGAGTTTATACTACCAGACTACAGTGAGGTTACAATACAGTGAGGTTACACCACTAGACTACAGTGAGGTTACACTACTAGACTACAGTGAGGTTACACTACTAGACTACAGTGAGTTTACACTACCAGACTATAGTGAGGTTACACTACTAGACTACAGTGAGATTACACTACCAGACTACAGTGAGGTTACAATACAGTGAGGTTACACCACTAGACTACAGTGAGGTTACACTACTAGACTACAGTGAGGATACACTACTAGACTACAGTGAGGTTACACTACTAGACTACAGTGAGGTTACACTACTAGACTACAGTGAGGATACACTACTAGACTACAGTGAGGTTACACTACTAGACTACAGTGAGTTTACACTACCAGACTACAGTGAGGTTACAATACAGTGAGGTTACACCACTAGACTACCGTGAGGTTACACTACTAGACTACCGTGAGGTTACACTACAGTGAGGTTACACTACAGTGAGATTACACCACTAGACTACAGTGAGATTACACTACCAGACTACAGTGAGATTACACTACCAGACTACAGTGAGATTACACTACCAGACTACAGTGAGATTACACTACCAGACTACAGTGAGATTACACTACCAGACTACAGTGAGATTACACTACCAGACTACAGTGAGATTACACTACCAGACTACAGTGAGGTTACACTACCAGACTACCGTGAGGTTACACTACCAGACTACCGTGAGGTTACACTACCAGACTACCGTGAGGTTACACTACCAGACTACAGTGAGGTTACACTACTAGACTACAGTGAGGTTACACTACTAGACTACAGTGAGATTACACTACCAGACTATAGTGAGGGTAACACTACTAGACTACAGTGAGGTTACACTACCAGACTACAGTGAGGTTACACTACCAGACTACAGTGAGGTTACACTACTAGACTACAGTGAGGTTACACTACCAGACTATAGTGAGGTTACACTACTAGACTACAGTGAGATTACACTACCAGACTACAGTGAGGTTACAATACAGTGAGATTACACCACTAGACTACAGTGCGGTTACACTACTAGACTACAGTGAGGTTACACTACTAGACTACAGTGAGGTTACACCACTAGACTACAGTGAGGTTACACTACTAGGCTACAGTGAGGTTACAATACTAGGCTACAGTGAGGTTACACCATTAGACTACAGTGAGGTTACACCATTAGACTACAGTGAGGTTACACCACTAGACTACAGTGAGGTTACACTACCAAACTACAGTGAGGTTACACTACCAGACTACAGTGAGATTACACTACCAGACTACAGTGAGGTTACACTACCAGGCTACAGTGAGGTTACACTACCAGGCTACAGTGAGGTTACACTACCAGGCTACAGTGAGGTTACACTACCAGACTACAGTGAGGTTACACTACTAGACTACAGTGAGGTTACAATACTAGGCTACAGTGAGGTTACAATACTAGGCTACAGTGAGGTTACAATACTAGGCTACAGTGAGGTTACAATACTAGGCTACAGTGAGGTTACAATACTAGACTACAGTGAGGTTACACCACTAGACTACCGTGAGTTTTACTAGACTACAGTGAGTTACACTACTAGTGAGGTTACACTACTAGACTACAGTGAGGTTACACTACTAGACTACAGTGAGGTTACACTACTAGACTACAGTGAGGTTACACTACTAGACTACAGTGAGGTTACACTACTAGGCTACAGTGAGGTTACAATACTAGACTACAGTGAGGTTACACCACTAGACTACCGTGAGGTTACAATACTAGGCTACAGTGAGTTTACACTACCAGACTACAGTGAGGTTACAATACAGTGAGGTTACACCACTAGACTACAGTGAGGTTACACTACTAGACTACAGTGAGGTTACACTACTAGACTACAGTGAGGTTACACTACTAGACTACAGTGAGGTTACACTACTAGGCTACAGTGAGGTTACACTACCAGACTACAGTGAGGTTACAATACAGTGAGGTTACAATACAGTGAGGTTACACCACTAGACTACAGTGAGGTTACACCACTAGACTACCGTGAGGTTACACCACTAGACTACAGTGAGATTACACCACTAGACTACAGTGAGGTTACACCACTAGACTACAGTGAGATTACACTACCAGACTACAGTGAGGTTACACTACCAGACTACCGTGAGGTTACACTACCAGACTACCGTGAGGTTACACTACCAGACTACAGTGAGGGTTACACCACTAGACTACAGTGAGGTTACACTACCAAACTACAGTGAGGTTACACTACCAGACTACAGTGAGATTACACTACCAGACTACAGTGAGGTTACACTACCAGGCTACAGTGAGGTTACACTACCAGGCTACAGTGAGGTTACACTACCAGACTACAGTGAGGTTACACTACCAGACTATAGTGAGGTTACACTACTAGACTACAGTGAGATTACACTACCAGACTACAGTGAGGTTACAATACAGTGAGGTTACACCACTAGACTACAGTGAGGTTACACTACTAGACTACAGTGAGTTTATACTACCAGACTACAGTGAGGTTACAATACAGTGAGGTTACACCACTAGACTACAGTGAGGTTACACTACTAGACTACAGTGAGGTTACACTACCAGACTATAGTGAGGTTACACTACTAGACTACAGTGAGGTTACACTACTAGACTACAGTGAGGATACACTACTAGACTACAGTGAGGATACACTACCAGACTACAGTGAGGTTACAATACAGTGAGGTTACACCACTAGACTACAGTGCGGTTACACTACTAGACTACCGTGAGGTTACACTACTAGACTACCGTGAGGTTACACTACAGTGAGGTTACACCACTAGACTACAGTGAGATTACACCACTAGACTACAGTGAGATTACACTACCAGACTACAGTGAGATTACACTACCAGACTACAGTGAGATTACACTACCAGACTACAGTGAGGTTACACTACCAGACTACCGTGAGGTTACACTACCAGACTACAGTGAGGTTACACTACTAGACTACAGTGAGATTACACTACCAGACTACAGTGAGGTTACACTACTAGACTACAGTGAGATTACACTACCAGACTATAGTGAGGGTAACACTACTAGACTACAGTGAGGTTACACTACCAGACTACAGTGAGGTTACACTACCAGACTACAGTGAGGTTACACTACTAGACTACAGTGAGGTTACACTACCAGACTATAGTGAGGTTACACTACTAGACTACAGTGAGATTACACTACCAGACTACAGTGAGGTTTACAACAGTGAGATTACACCACAGTGTGATTACACCACTAGACTACAGTGCGGTTACACTACTAGACTACAGTGAGGTTACACTACTAGGCTACAGTGAGGTTACACTACTAGGCTACAGTGAGGTTACAATACTAGGCTACAGTGAGGTTACAATACTAGGCTACAGTGAGGTTACAATACTAGGCTACAGTGAGGTTACAATACTAGGCTACAGTGAGGTTACAATACTAGGCTACAGTGAGGTTACAATACTAGGCTACAGTGAGGTTACAATACTAGACTACAGTGAGGTTACACCACTAGACTACCGTGAGGTTACACTACTAGACTACAGTGAGGTTACACTACTAGACTACAGTGAGGTTACACTACTAGACTACAGTGAGGTTACACTACTAGACTACAGTGAGGTTACACTACTAGACTACAGTGAGGTTACACTACTAGGCTACAGTGAGGTTACAATACTAGACTACAGTGAGGTTACACCACTAGACTACCGTGAGGTTACAATACTAGGCTACAGTGAGGTTACAATACTAGACTACAGTGAGGTTACACTACTAGACTACAGTGAGGTTACACTACTAGACTACAGTGAGGTTACACTACTAGACTACAGTGAGGTTACACTACTAGGCTACAGTGAGGTTACACTACCAGACTACAGTGAGGTTACACTACCAGACTACAGTGAGGTTACAATACTAGGCTACAGTGAGGTTACAATACTAGACTACCGTGAGGTTACACTACCAGACTACAGTGAGGTTACACTACAGTGAGGTTACACTACCAGACTACAGTGAGGTTACACTACAGTGAGGTTACACTACAGTGAGATTACACTACAGTGAGGTTACACCACCAAGCTGTGGTGTGTGTCTGTAGGAGGATTCTGTATGTGTCTGTGTTTTCACTTTTGAACAGAGGGAGAACTGTAGAACAGAGGGAGAACAGAGGGAGAGCTGTAGAACAGAGGGAGAGGGAGAACTGTAGAACAGAGGGAGAACAGAGGGAGAACTGTAGAACAGAGGGAGAACAGAGGGAGAGCTGTAGAACAGAGGGAGAGCTGTAGAGCAGAGGGAGAGCTGTAGAACAGAGGGAGAGCTGTAGAGCAGAGGGAGAGCTGTAGAACAGAGGGAGAGGGAGAGCTGTAGAACAGAGGGAGAGCTGTAGAACAGAGGGAGAGCTGTAGAACAGAGGGAGAGGGAGAGCTGTAGAACAGAGGGAGAGGGAGAGCTGTAGAACAGAGGGAGAGGGAGAGCTGTAGAACAGAGGGAGAGCTGTAGAACAGAGGGAGAGCTGTAGAACAGAGGGAGAGCTGTAGAACAGAGGGAGAGCTGTAGAACAGAGGGAGAGCCGTAGAACAGAGGAAGAGCCGTAGAACAGAGGGAGAGCCGTAGAACAGAGGGAGAGCCGTAGAACAGAGGGAGAGGGAGAGCCGTAGAACAGAGGGAGAGCTGTAGAACAGAGGGAGAGCTGTAGAACAGAGGGAGAGCTGTAGAACAGAGGGAGAGCTGTAGAACAGAGGGAGAGCTGTAGAACAGAGGGAGAGCTGTAGAACAGAGGGAGAGATGTAGAACAGAGGGAGAGCTGTAGAACAGAGGGAGAACAGAGGGAGAGCTGTAGAACAGAGGGAGAACAGAGGGAGAGCTGTAGAACAGAGGGAGAGCTGTAGAACAGAGGGAGAGCTGTAGAACAGAGGGAGAGCTGTATGACAGAGGGAGAGATGTAGAACAGAGGGAGAGCTGTAGAACAGAGGGAGAGGGAGAGCTGTAGAACAGAGGGAGAGATGTAGAACAGAGGGAGAGCTTTGGAACAGAGGGAGAGCTGTAGAACAGAGGGAGAGCTTTGGAACAGAGGGAGAGCCGTAGAACAGAGGGAGAGGGAGAGCTTTGGAACAGAGGGAGAGCTTTGGAACAGAGGGAGAGATGTAGAACAGAGGGAGAGCTGTAGAACAGAGGGAGAGCTGTAGAACAGAGGGAGAGATGTAGAACAGAGGGAGAGATGTAGAACAGAGGGAGAGATGTAGAACAGAGGGAGAGATGTAGAACAGAGGGAGAGATGTAGAACAGAGGGAGAGCTGTAGAACAGAGGGAGAGCTGTAGAACAGAGGGAGAACTGTAGAGCAGAGGGAGAGCTGTAGAACAGAGGGAGAGCTGTAGAACAGAGGGAGAGCTGTAGAACAGAGGGAGAGATGTAGAACAGAGGGAGAGCTGTAGAACAGAAGGAGAGATGTAGAACAGAGGGAGAGCTGTAGAACAGAGGGAGAGCTGTAGAACAGAGGGAGAGATGTAGAACAGAGGGAGAGCTGTAGAACAGAGGGAGAGCTGTAGAACAGAGGGAGAGATGTAGAACAGAGGGAGAGATGTAGAACAGAGGGAGAGATGTAGAACAGAGGGAGAGCTGTAGAACAGAGGGAGAGCTGTAGAACAGAGGGAGAGATGTAGAACAGAGGGAGAGATGTAGAACAGAGGGAGAGCTTTGGAACAGAGGGAGAGCTTTGGAACAGACAGACCAGAGAGAGAAAGGGACTTGTAATGTTCAGCCTGTACAGAGGAACATTATTAAAATACAACCAGCTGAGATGTACATATGAATGATCATATTTACGAGATGTACTATATATTTATTTTATTACATATAAAGTATAAGTATAAATCTATATTATATGTATTTATTGCAAAGGCTCTATTTTTTAATGAACTTGAAGTTATCACAACTGTAAATTCTACTGAAATTATAGACAAAAAAATGCTGACACGTAAAATGAAATAACTGAAATGAAATAAATTTGACAATAAAATTGTCTTGCTGTTGAGTGTTCACTGTGAGAACTTGGATTAGGATCTAGTGTACTGATTCAAATCAGATATTTACAATCCATTAGTATCTATCGATGAGCGATTAATTAACTTCCTCCACTTACTTTGTAATGCATTATCTTAACCAGAGTCTGTATGTCTCAGAGTCTGTATGTCTGTATGTATTAGAGTCTATATGTATCAGTCTGTATGTCTGTATGTATTAGAGTCTGTATGTATTAGAGTCTGTATGTCTCAGAGTCTGTATGTCTCAGTCTGTATGTCTCAGAGTCTGTATGTATTAGAGTCTGTATGTCTCAGAGTCTGTATGTATTAGAGTCTGTATGTCTCAGTCTGTATGTCTCGAGTCTGTATGTCTCAGAGTCTGTATGTCTCAGAGTCTGTATGTCTCAGTCTGTATGTCTCGAGTCTGTATGTCTCGAGTCTGTATGTCTCAGTCTGTATGTCTCAGGGTCTGTATGTCTCAGGGCCTGTATGTCTCAGGGTCTGTATGTCTCAGGGTCTGTATGTCTCAGGGTCTGTATGTCTCAGGGTCTGTATGTCTCAGTCTGTATGTCTCAGGGTCTGTATGTCTCAGTCTGTATGTCTCAGGGTCTGTATGTCTCAGTCTGTATGTCTCAGGGTCTGTATGTCTCAGGGTCTGTATGTCTCAGGGTCTGTATGGGTTAGGGTTCTCCATAGGGTGTAAGTCAGGCCTCCCTCCATTCTCCATATGGTCTAAGTCAGGCCTCCCTCCATAGGGTCTAAGTCAGGCCTCCCTCCATTCTCCATAGGGTCTAAGTCAGGCCTCCCTCCATTCTCCATAGCAACTGGATCCCAACTCCTAATTGGCTTGAGACGTCAGCGAGAATTTAGTGTCTGTGATGGGTTGTTCTGTTGGCCTGGCAACCTAATCATATACACAGCTGGGTTCAAACACTATTAGAAATAATTTGATATAAGTTATCTGGGAATGATTGAGCTTCTATTCGCTTAATGAACCAACAGAAGAGTCACAAAACTGTAAACCCCACCCATCTGGCAGTCCAGCCTCTTTGTATTTACTCTGGATGAAGATATATATAATAATAATATATGCCATTTAGCAGACGCTTTTATCCAAAGCGACTTACAGTCATGTGTGCATACATTCTACGTATGGGTGGTCCCGGGGATCGAACCCACTACCCTGGCGTTACAAGCGCCATGCTCTACCAACTGAGCTACAGAAGAACCATCAGGGTCCATTTCCAATGGTGCAAAAACTACACCATACAACAGCAAGATACAACAGCAAGATACAACAGCAAGATACAACAGCAAGATACAACAGCAAGATACAACAGCAAGATACAACAGCAAGATACAACAGCAAGATACAACAACAAGATACAACAACAAGATACAATAGGGCGGCAGGGTAGCCTAGTGGTTAGAGCGTTGGACTAGTAACGGAAAGGTTGCAAGTTCGAATCCCCGAGCTGACAAGGTACAAATCTGTCGTTCTGCCCCTGAACAGGCAGTTAACCCACTGTTCCCAGGCCGTCATTGAAAATAAGAATTTGTTCTTAACTGACTTGCCTGGTAAAATAAAGGTAAAATTAAAATATAAAAAAATAGCAAGATACAAGATACAATAAGGTACGATAACAAAATACAATAACAAGATACAACAACACGACACAACAACAAGTACATTACATAGAACTTCACAGCCATAATCAACAAATGATTAAAGTTATTCAATCAAAACAATCAGTTTGTCATCAGGGGTTCAAACTGATGTGAGCCATGACCAGCACTTCATGGCTACTGATGTGCTACGGGGCTGTCATCATTTAGGCAGGTTAACTTCACTTCCTTGGGCACAGGGTCTATGGTGGTCTGCTTGAATCATGTTGGTATTACAGACTCAGTCAGGGAGAGGTTGAAAATGTCAGTGAAGACACTTGACAGTTGGTCAGCGCATGCTCAGAGTACACATCCTGGTAATTCGTCTGGCCTTGTGAATGTTGACTTGTTAAAAGGTCTTGCTCACATCGGCTACTCAGAGCGTTATCACACAGTTGTCCAGAACAGCTGATGCTCTCATGCATGCTTCAGTGTTGCTTGCCTCAAAGCGTGCATAAAAGGCATTTACCTCGTCTGGTAGGCTCGCGTCACTGGGCAGCTCACGTCTGGGTTCCCCTTTGTAGTCCGTAATAGTTTTCAAGCCCTGCCACAAGCGTCAGAATCAATAGGATTCAATCTTAATCCTGACGCTTTGCCTGTTTGATGGTTTGTCTGAGGGCATAGCGGAATTTCTCAGCGTCTGGATTAGTGTCCCGCTCCTTGAAAGCGGAAGCTCTGGCCTTTAGCTCGATGCGGATGTTGCCTGTAATCCATGGCTTCTGGTTTGGATATGTACGTACCGTCACTGTGGGGACGACGTCGTCAATGCACTTATTGATGAAGCCGATGACTGAGGTGGTGTACTCCTCAATGTCATTGGGTGAATCCCGGAACATATTCCAGTCTGTGCTGCAAAACCTTCCTGTAGCGTAGCATTCGTACACAGTCATCCAGAAAAAAATACAGGGGCTTTCACGCACAGTGTTATATTCCTCGAAGCGAGCACAAAAGGCATTTTGCTAGTTTGGGAGCTCTGCATCACTGGGCATCTCACGGCTGCGGTTCCCTCTGTGGCCCGTTATAGTCTGCGAGCCCGGACACATACGACGAGCATCAGAGGATTCCTCCTTCATCTGATATTTTGCATGTTTGATGTCTCGTCGGTGTCACGATCGTCGTCAGGAGCTGACCAACATGCAGAGTGGTGTGTGTTCGTGATGATTTTTAATTAAAGAAAGCACTGAACACTGAACACAAACTATACAAAACAATAAACGAATAACGACCGTGATGTTATAATGAGAACTGTGCTGACACAAGCAACTAACATAGACAATCACCCACAAACCAACAGTGAAACCCCAGGCTACCTAAGCATGATTCTCAATCAGAGACAACTAATGACACCTGCCTCTGATTGAGAATCATACTAGGCCGAAACATAGAAATCCCAAAATCATAGAAAAACAAACAAACACTGCCCACCCAAACTCACGCCCTGATACCATACTAAATAACGACAAAACAAAGGAAATAAAGGTCAGAACGTGACAGCCGGAGCTCGTAGCTTTCTTGCATGTGTCCATGTCCATGTCCCGTTACTTGTAAGCGGTAGCTCTAGACTTTATCCCAGCACAGATGTTGCCTGTAATCCATGATTTTTTGGTTTGGATGCGTTCTTATAGTCTGTGGGGACGACGTTGTCGACACACTTATTGATGAAGCCCATGACTGTCGTGGTTAAATTCTTCAATGTTATCGGATGAATTCCAGAATCCCATCTGTACTGGCAGAACAGCTGTCTAGCTTCACGTCTGCTTCATCCGTACTGAGCACATCGCTGGTACTTCCTGAGCTGTTATTTGTAAACAGCCCATCTGCCTTCCTCATCCCCATACTGTATTGATTTATTTTGCTCCTATTGCACCACAGTATCTCTACTTGCACATTCATCTTCTGCACATCTACCATTCCATGTTTAATTGCTATATTGTAATTACTTCGCCACCATGGCCTATTTATTGCCTTACCTCCCTTATCTTACCTCATTTGCGCTCGCTGTATATAGACTTTTTTGTTTTCTTTAGTTCTACTGTATTATTGACTGTATGTTTAGTTTATTCCATGTGTTGTTGTATGTTTGCTTATGCTTCATCTTGGCCAGGTCGCAGTTGTAAATGAGAACCTGTTGTCAATAAAGGTGAAATTTAAAAAATTAAAAAGAGAGTAGAGTGGTCAGATTTGCCAAAGGGAGGACAAGGGAGCCATTCTGGTAAATGGTCACCATAGTAACAGCTGTACAATCTACTTCCTGCTGTTTAGAGAGAGGCGTGATCTATAAATGGTCACCATAGTAACAACTGTCAGGAAAGCGAACTACAATCTACTTCCTGCTGTTTAGAGAGGCGTGATCTATAAATGGTCACCATAGTAACAACTGTCAGGAAAGCGAACTACAATCTACTTCCTGCTGTTTAGAGAGAGGCGTGATCTATAAATGGTCACCATAGTAACAACTGTCAGGAAAGCTGTACAATCTACTTCCTGCTGTTTAGAGAGGCGTGATCTATAAATGGTCACCATAGTAACAACTGTCAGGAAAGCGAACTACAATCTACTTCCTGCTGTTTAGAGAGGCGTGATCTATAAATGGTCACCATAGTAACAACTGTCAGGAAAGCGAACTACAATCTACTTCCTGCTGTTTAGAGAGGCGTGATCTATAAATGGTCACCATAGTAACAACTGTCAGGAAAGCGAACTACAATCTACTTCCTGCTGTTTAGAGAGGCGTGATCTATAAATGGTCACCATAGTAACAACTGTCAGGAAAGCGAACTACAATCTACTTCCTGCTGTTTAGAGAGGGGCGTGATCTATAAATGGTCACCATAGTAACAACTGTCAGGAAAGCGAACTACAATCTACTTCCTGCTGTTTAGAGAGAGGCGTGATCTATAAATGGTCACCATAGTAACAACTGTCAGGAAAGCTGTACAATCTACTTCCTGCTGTTTAGAGAGGCGTGATCTATTTCTATAAAAGACCCACTTTAAATCCCAGCTTCCCAGCGAGGGGAACCACTACTTCAAGGTCTCAGAGCGAGGGGAACCACTACTTCAAGGTCTCAGAGCGAGGGGAACCACTACTTCAAGGTCTCAGAGCAAAGGGGAACCACTACTTCAAGGTCTCAGAGCGAGGGGAACCACTACTTCAAGGTCTCAGAGCAAAGGGGAACAACTACTTCAAGGTCTCAGAGCGGGGAACCACTACTTCAAGGGAACAACTACTTCAAGGTCTCAGAGCAACCGACGTCAGGTCCAGATCAGTATTCCCCGTGGTGTCAAGGTCAGTCTTCCCCGTGGTGTCAGAGCAAAGGGGTCTTCAAGGTCCCGTGGTGTAGTCAGTCTTCCCCGTGGTGTAGTCAGTCTTCCCCGTGGTGTAGTCGGTATTCGCCGTGGTGTAGTCGGTATTCGCCGTGGTGTAGTCGGTATTCCCCGTGGTGTAGTCGGTATTCCCCGTGGTGTAGTCGGTATTCCCCGTGGTTTAGTCGGTATTCCCTGTGGTGTAGTCGGTATTCCCCGTGGTGTAGTCGGTAGTATCCCTGTGGTGTAGTCAGTGAAAGAAATGCCACAAAAACTAAAAAGGTGGTCACCCTTTTGGTCACTTTATTAAATGTTATATTAAATACTTATCAAGATAGTAGCAGTTAATGGCAACAAAAAACCCAGTTGGTGTTTGAACATGAGAAGGACATTCATGGGAGGGCGACAGGAGACATTTCAGAAATACACCTTATTGTGCAAACGGAGGAATCCTGTCGACCAGGTCAGACAACCTCCTGTCCACCTGTCGACCCCGTCCTGTACCAGGGTTGGATTAGGATGCAACAAGTGGAACAGAAAGAGAAGGATGAACAGCACCCTGGGATATGGAGCTACGCTAGGCAACAACTTGACAACAAGAGCATGAGCTTTACAAAGAGAGAGAGTCCCGGGGAAGTGAGTGAGGGGAGAGGGACAGTTTAAAACGTCACGAGAGCATTCCATATTACCATTATAATAACCATGAGACAAATAGTGGAAATATTAAGGGCTACAAGCTAGAAAAATCATTCTCAAATTTAATTTACAGAAAACTTTAGGAAATGGAATTAATGCCCTCATTTTGTTGTCATGGCTATGCATCAGAATCTCCCAAAAAGAGTTTTACAACACCAGTCTGTCTTTCTGCCTGCCTGTCTTTCTGCCTGCCTGTCTTTCTGCCTGCCTGTCTTTCTGCCTGCCTGTCTTTCTGCCTGTCTTTCTGCCTGCCTGTCTTTCTGCCTGCCTGTCTGCCTGCCTGTCTTTCTGCCTGCCTGTCTTTCTGCCTGCCTGCCTTTCTGCCTGTCTTTCTGGATGCCTGCCTGCCTGTCTGGATGCCTGCCTGCCTGTCTGTCTGTCTGTGTCTGTCTGCGTGCGTCTGTCTGTCTGTCTGTCTGCCTGCCTGCGTGTGTCTGCCTGCCTGCCTGCGTGTGTCTGCCTGCCTGCCTGCGTGTGTCTGTCTGCCTGCCTGCGTGTGTCTGTCTGCCTGCCTGCGTGTGTCTGTCTGCCTGCCTGCGTGTGTCTGTCTGCCTGCCTGCGTGTGTCTGTCTGTCTGCCTGCCTGCGTGTGTCTGTCTGCCTGCCTGCGTGTGTCTGTCTGCCTGCCTGCGTGTGTCTGTCTGCCTGCCTGCCTGCGTGTGTCTGTCTGTCTGCCTGCCTGCGTGTGTCTGTCTGTCTGCCTGCGTGTGTCTGTCTGTCTGCCGTGCTGTCTGTCTGTCTGCCTGTGTGTCTGTCTGTCTGCCTGCCTGTCTGCCTGCGTGTGTCTGTCTGTCTGCCTGCCTGCGTGTGTCTGCCTGCCTGCCTGCGTGTGTCTGCCTGCCTGCGTGTGTCTGTCTGCCTGCGTGTGTCTGCCTGCCTGCCTGCGTCTGTCTGTCTGCCCGTCTGTCCTGCCTGCGTCTGTCTGTCTGTGTCTGCCTGCCTGCGTGTCTGTCTGCCTGCCTGCGTGTGTCTGTCTGCTGTCTGCCTGTGTGTCTGTCTGCCTGCGTGTGTCTGTCTGCCTGCGTGTGTCTGTCTGCCTGCGTGTGTCTGTCTGCCTGCGTCTGTCTGTCTGCCTGCGTGTGTCTGTCTGTCTGTCTGCCTGCGTGTGTCTGTCTGCCTGCGTGTGTCTGTCTGCCTGCGTGTGTCTGTCTGCCTGCGTGTGTCTGTCTGCCTGCGTGTGTCTGTCTGCCTGCGTGTGTCTGTCTGCCTGCGTGTGTCTGTCTGCCTGCGTGTGTCTGTCTGCCTGCGTGTGTCTGTCTGCCTGCGTGTGTCTGTCTGCCTGCGTGTGTCTGTCTGCCTGCGTGTGTCTGTCTGCCTGCGTGTGTCTGTCTGCCTGCGTGTGTCTTGGTAGAGGGAGGGTTCTATAGGGGATCTAATAATCTAATGTTTAATATCCTGAAACAGTCCTGTCAGCACTATGGTCTCCCTCTGGGGGTTCTTTAGATAGACAGGCATTCATTAAAACTGTATCAAAACACAACTTACAGAATAATCAATTCATTAAACAACCCTTCTTTAAGGGGAAAGAATAACGTAATGCTTAAAAGCATTGGGACAAAAACATTTCCCTTTCCTTACGTTATTTTAAATACATGAAAACTGAAGACAGAAGAGAAGTTGAATAACATTAAGGCTGTATATACAGAATTTCAAATGACATTTCTAAAACGCCTTCATATAGTCCCTATACAAGTCATGTCATTCCCTGCTTCAGGAGAGCTGGAAGGAGTGGCGAGGGGCTCCGAGACCCTTCTCTCTGTGTCGTCTCTCACCTCCCCAGTGAAGGAGGGTTGTAAGGACAGCGGGCAACGGCCCAGATCCCACCCCTATCCCCTACATAGTGCACTACTTCTAACCAAAACCCTAGGGATCTGGGCTCCATCTAGTGCACTACATAGGAGATGGAGCAGCATCAGGGAGCGACCTACTGAGACAGTGAGGGGGCAGTGAGTGGGTCTGAGTCCCAAATGATACCCTATTGCCTAAATAGTGCACTACTTTTGACCAGAGACAATATGAAGTGGATAGTGCACTATGTAGAGAATAGATAGGGGACTATGTGGAGCAAGCCCTGGGTCCCCCTCCCCTTACAGGTTGCCCTTGGAGGGGCCGGGGTTCTTGCCGCCCATGGAGGGGTGGGTGGGATGACCCTGTAGCGCCCCCAGCTGTTGGTACAACCCCAAGAGTTCCATCTGGCTCATCCCGCCAGCTCCCAGCATGCCGTTCATCTGGCTCATCAGCTGGGCCTGGTTGGCCATGGCCATCTGCTGCTCTCTCACCTTCCTGTTGGTGATCACCTTCTGAACGTACATCATTAGCTGTGGAGGGGAGGCAGGGAGAGGTTAGGACTTCTCAGGTTCCATCAGAGACAGATGGAGAGAGAGAGGTCAGGACTTCTCAGGTTCCATCAGAGAGACACAGATGGAGAGAGAGGTCAGGACTTCTCAGGTTCCATCAGAGAGACACAGATGGAGAGAGAGAGGTCAGGACTTCTCAGGTTCCATCAGAGACAGATGGAGAGAGAGAGGTCAGGACTCAGGTTCCATCAGAGAGACACAGATGGAGAGAGAGGTCAGGTTCCATCAGAGAGACAGATGGAGAGAGAGGTCAGGACTTCTCAGGTTCCATCAGAGAGAGATGGAGAGAGAGAGGTCAGGACTTCTCAGGTTCCATCAGAGAGAGACAGATGGGGAGAGAGGTTAGGACTTCTCAGGTTCCATCAGAGAGAGACAGATGGAGAGAGAGGTCAGGACTTCTCAGGTTCCAACAGAGACAGATGGAGAGAGAGAGGTCAGGACTTCTCAGGTTCCATCAGAGACAGATGGAGATTAGCGAGACTAGGTGGTCATCAGCCTGAACACTAGGAAGAGAAGCAGGAGAGGTTTAGATAGCAGGTGGAAAGGAAACGTTTAAGGTAGTGTTGTCGTGTTAGGTCTTGTCGTGCTAGTTTGTATCATATCGTGCTAGGTCGTGCTAGCTTGTGTCATGTTAGGTCGTGCTAGCTTGTGTCATGTCGTGCTAGGTCGTGCTAGCTTGTATCATGTCATGTTAGGTCCTGCTAGGTCATGCTAGCTTGTATCATGTCGTGTTAGGTCCTGCTAGGTCATGCTAGCTTGTATCATGTCATGTTAGGTCGTGCTAGCTTGTATCATGTCGTGTTAGGTCGTGCTAGCTTGTATCATGTCGTGTTAGGTCGTGCTAGCTTGTATCATGTCGTGCTAGCTTGTGTCATGTTAGGTCGTGCTAGCTTGTATCATGTCATGTTAGGTCCTGCTAGGTCATGCTAGCTTGTATCATGTCGTGTTAGGTCCTGCTAGGTCATGCTAGCTTGTATCATGTCGTGTTAGGTCCCTAGGTCATGCTAGCTTGTATCATGTCGTGTTAGGTCCTGCTAGCTTGTATCATGTCGTGTTAGGTCCTGCTAGGTCATGCTAGCTTGTATCATGTTGCTATCATGTCGTGTAGCTATCGTGTCGTGCTAGCTTTATCGTGTTGTGCTAGGGCGTGTCGTGCTAGCTTGTATCGTGTCGTGCTAGCTTTATCGTGTCATGTGCTAGTCAGGCGTGTCGTGTCAGGCTAGCTTGTACCGTGTCGTGCTAGCTTGTACCGTGTCGTACTAGCTTGTACCGTGTCATGCTAGCTTGTACCGTGTCATGCTAGCTTGTACCGTGTCATGCTAGCTTGTATCGTATTGTGTTAGGTCCTACTAGGTTGTGATTGCTTGTATCATATTGTGCTAGGTCCTGCTAGCTTGTATCATGTCGTGGTAGGTCGTGTCGTGCTAGCTTGTATCGTGTTGTGCTAGGGCGTGTCGTGCTAGCTTGTACCGTGTCGTGCTAGTTTGTACCGTGTCATGCTAGCTTGTACCGTATTGCTTGTCAGGTCCTACTAGGTTGTGATTGCTTGTATCATGTCGTGTTAGGTCCTGCTTGGTCGTGCTAGCTTGTATCATGTCGTGTTAGGTCCTGCTAGGTGGTGCTAGCTTGTATCATGTCGTGTTAGGTCCTGCTAGGCCGTGCTAGCTTGTATCATGTCGTGTTAGCTTGTATCATGTCGTGCTAGCTTGTATCATGTCGTGCTAGCTTGTATCATGTCGTGCTAGCTTGTATCATGTCGTGTTAGGTCCTGCTAGGTCATGCTAGCTTGTCTCATGTCGTGTTAGGTCCTGCTAGGTCATGCTAGCTTGTCTCATGTCGTGTTAGGTCCTGCTAGGTCATGCTAGCTTGTATCATGTCGTGTTAGGTCCTGCTAGGTCATGCTAGCTTGTATCTAGCTTGTCTCATGTCGAGTTAGGTCGTGCTAGCTTGTCTCATGTCCTGCTAGGGAATGATAGCTTGGCTCATGTCCTGCTAGGTCGTGCTAGCTTATCTCATGTCCTGCTAGGTCGTGTCAGGTTAGAAGTTGTGATCTTACAGTCTGTTGCTTATTGAGGACATCTCTGTAGACAGCTTCTC
Organism: Oncorhynchus gorbuscha; assembly: GCF_021184085.1. Classification (NCBI taxonomy): domain Eukaryota; kingdom Metazoa; phylum Chordata; class Actinopteri; order Salmoniformes; family Salmonidae; genus Oncorhynchus; species Oncorhynchus gorbuscha. The sequence continues at coordinate 100,329,069 of NC_060185.1, read as the reverse complement.
TTCGTTTGAGCTCCATCTCTACACTGGCCTGTCTCCCCAGAGCCATGGCCTGGACCTGGGACTCCGTGAGGGCCGGGTTCTCCTTCCACTGGAGAAGAAAGGAGGAGACAGGTCACAGCATGGACAACACACTGTTCTGACAGACCATACAACCAAAACGTCCTCACACCTCAAGTCTTCAACACAGGTTCTTAGGAGGATCGACAACTTCAGTGATGGTGAGAAGGACTCCAGCACCCATTCAGTCCATCCCTCCCCTCCTGATGGGGTCTTCTAGAGATGATCTAGTTAGATTATATTAGGTTGTCCCTCCTGATGGAGTCTTCTAGAGATGATCTAGTTAGATTATATTAGGTTGTCCCTTCACCCCTCCTGATGGGGTCTTCTAGAGATGATCTAGTTAGATTATATTAGGTTGTCCCTTCACCCCTCCTGATGGGGTCTTCTAGAGATGATCTAGTCAGATTATATTAGGTTGTCCCTTCACCCCTCCACTCACCACTCTCCCGATGGTGTCCTCTAGAGATTCTCTGGGGAGGAATTTGAGAGCGTTGGTGGCCTCCATCACCTTCTGACGGCCCTGGTTGATCAACTCCTATAATCGTAGAAAAAAGATGCAAAAGTAAAAATAAAAAAATCTAGAACCCCAATTTCAAGTACTGGGTTTAATCTAGAACCCCTAGTACTGGGTTTAATCTAGAACCCCTAGTACTGGGTTTAATCTAGAACCCCTAGTACTGGGTTTAATCTAGAACCCCTAGTACTGGGTTTAATCTAGAACCCCTAGTACTGGGTTTAATCTAGAACCCCTAGTACTGGGTTTAATCTAGAACCCCTAGTACTGGGTTTAATCTAGAACCCCTAGTACTGGGTTTAATCTAGAACCCCTAGTACTGGGTTTAATCTAGAACCCCTAGTACTGGGTTTAATCTAGAACCCCTAGTACTGGGTTAAATCTAGAACCCCTAGTACTGGGTTTAATCTAGAACCCCTAGTACTGGGTTTAATCTAGAACCCCTAGTACTGGGTTTAATCTAGAACCCCTAGTACTGGGTTTAATCTAGAACCCCTAGTACTGGGTTAAATCTAGAACCCCTAGTACTGGGTTAAATCTAGAACCCCTAGTACTGGGTTAAATCTAGAACCCCTAGTACTGGGTTAAATCTAGAACCCCTAGTACTGGGTTAAATCTAGAACCCCTAGTACTGGGTTAAATCTAGAACCCCTAGTACTGGGTTAAATCTAGAACCCCTAGTACTGGGTTAAATCTAGAACCCCTAGTACTGGGTTAAATCTAGAACCCCTAGTACTGGGTTAAATCTAGAACCCCTAGTACTGGGTTAAATCTAGAACCCCTAGTACTGGGTTAAATCTAGAACCCCTAGTACTGGGTTAAATCTAGAACCCCTAGTACTGGGTTAAATCTAGAACCCCCTAGTACTGGGTTAAATCTAGAACCCCTACTTAAAGTACTGGGTTAAATCTAGAACCCCTACTTAAAGTACTAGGTTAAATCTAGAACCCCTACTGGGCCACCAACCGGTGTGTGAGACATATCATTTGGTCAATTCGCAGCAGGTCTGAAATGCAGGACTAATGCTGGGCATCTGTGACAGGGCAGTATGTGTGTGTGACAGGGCAGTATGTGTGTGTGTGTGACAGGGCAGTATGTGTGTGTGTGTGACAGGGCAGTATGTGTGTGTGTGTGACAGGGCAGTATGTGTGTGTGTGTGTGTGTGTGTGTGTATGTGTGTGTGTGTGACAGGGCAGTATGTGTGTGTGTGTGACAGGGCAGTATGTGTGTGTGTGTGTGACAGGGCAGTATGTGTGTGTGTGTGTGACAGGGCAGTATGTGTGTGTGTGTGTGTGTGTGTGTGTGTGTGTGTGTGTGTGTGTGTGTGTGTGTGTGTGTGTGTGTGTGTGTGTGTGTGTGACAGGGTGTATGTGTGTGTGTGTGTGTGTGTGTGTGTGTGTGTGTGTGTGTGTGTGACAGGGCAGTATGTGTGTGTGTGTGTGTGTGTGTGTGTGTGTGTGTGTGTGTGTGTGTGTGTGTGTGTGTGACAGGGCAGTATGTGTGTGTGTGTGTGTGTGTGTGTGTGTGTGTGTGTGTGTGTGTGTGTGTGTGTGTGTGTGTGTGTGTGTGTGTGTGTGTGTGTGTGTGTGTGTGTGACAGGGCAGTATGTGTGTGTGTGTCAGGGCAGTATGTGTGTGTGTGTGTGTATGTGTGTGTGTGTGTGTCCGTGTGTGTGTGTCCGTGTGTGTGTGTGTCCGTGTGTGTCCGTGTGTGTCCGTGTGTGTGTGTGTGTGGTACCTCCAGCTGAGGGTTGCACATAGAGGCCAGTGTGTGTGTGTGTGTGTGTGTGTGTGTGTGTGTGTGTGTGGTACCTCCAGCTGAGGGTTGGACATAGAGGCCAGTGTGTGTGTGTGTGTGTGTGTGTGTGTGTGTGTGTGTGTGTGTGTGTGTGTGTGTGTGTGTGTGTGTGTGTGTGTGTGTGTGTGTGTGTGTGTGTGGTACCTCCAGCTGAGGGTTGGACATAGAGGCCAGTGCGGCAACGTTGAAGGGGAAGTAGCTGTTAGCTCCTCCCATGTCCATCTGTCCTCCGTACGCTCCATGGTTCACACGCAGAGACAGACCCTGGGACAGAGAGAGAGGGTTATAGAGACACGCAGAGACAGACCCTGGGACAGAGACAGAGGGTTATAGAGACACACAGAGACAGACCCTGGGACAGAGACAGAGAGGGTTATAGATACACACAGAGACAGACCCTGGGACAGAGACAGAGAGGGTTATAGAGACACACAGAGACGGACCCTGAGACAGAGACAGAGACAGAGAGGGTTATAGAGACACGCAGAGACAGACCCTGGGACAGAGACAGAGGGTTATAGAGACACACAGAGACAGACCCTGGGACAGAGACAGAGAGGGTTATAGATACACACAGAGACAGACCCTGGGACAGAGACAGAGAGGGTTATAGAGACACACAGAGACGGACCCTGAGACAGAGACAGAGAGGGTTATAGAGACAGAGAGGGTTATAGATACACACAGAGACAGACCCTGGGACAGAGACAGAGAGGGTTATAGAGACAGAGAGGGTTATAGAGACAGAGAGGGTTATAGAGACACACCGAGACAGACCCTGGGACAGAGACAGAGAGGGTTATAGATACACACAGAGACGGACCCTGGGACAGAGACAGAGAGGGTTATAGAGACAGAGAGGGTTATAGAGACAGAGAGGGTTATAGAGACACACCGAGACAGACCCTGGGACAGAGACAGAGAGGGTTATAGAGACAGAGAGGGTTATAGAGACACACAGAGACAGACCATGGGACAGAGACAGAGAGGGTTATAGAGACAGTTAAGTCTTAGGTTGGAGTCATTAAAACTCGTTTTTCAACCACCACATATTTCTTGTAAACAAACTATAGTTTTGTCAAGTCGGTGAGGACATCTACTGTGTTCATAACACAAGTAATTTTCCCAACAATTGTTTACAGACAGATTATTTCACTTATAATTCACTGTATCACAATTCCAGTGGGTCAGAAGTTTCCATACACTAAGTGGACTGTGCCTTTAAACAGCTTAGAACATTCCTGAAAATTATGTCACGGGTTTAGAAGATCCTGATAGGCTAATTGACATCATTTGAGTCAATTGGAGGTGTATTTGTGGATGTATTTCAAGGTCTACCTTCAAACTCTGTGCCTCTTTGCTTGACATCATGGGAACATCAAAAGAAATCAGCCAAAGCCTGATTTCAGCCCCAAAAATGGTAGACGTCCACAACTCTGGCTCATCCTTGGAAGCAATTTCCAAACGCCTGAAGGTACCACGTTCATCTGTACACACAATAGTATCCAAGTATAAACACCGTGGGACCACGCAGCCGTCATAACGCTCAGTCAGAGACTGTAACGTTCTTTGTTTCACGGAAACATGGCTCACTGGAGAGACGCTATCGGAGTCGGTGCAGCCAGCTGGTTTCTCCACGCATCGCGCTGACAGAAACAAACAGCTCTCTGGTAAGAAGAGGGGCGGGGGCGTATGCATTATGGTTAACGTGACGTGGTGAGGTCACAACAACATACAGGAACTCAAGTCCTTCTGTTCACCTGATTTAGAATTCCTCACAATCAAATGTCGATCACATTATCTACCAAGGGAATTCTCTTCGATTATAATCACAGCCGTATATATTCCCCCCAAGCAAACACATCGATGGCTCTGAACGAACTATTTGACTCTTTGCAAAATGGAATCCATATATCCGGAGGCTGCATTCATTGTAGCTGGGGATTTTAACAAAGCCAATCTGAAAACAAGACTCCCTAAATTTTATCAGCATATCGATTGCGCAACCAGGGGTGGTAAAACCTTGGATCATTGCTATTCTAACTTCCGCGACGCATATAAGGCCCTGCCCCGCTCTCCTTTCGGAAAAGCTGACCACGACTCCATTTTGTTGATCCCTGCCTACAGACAAAAACTAAAACAAGAATCTCCCACGCTGAGGTCTGTTCAACGCTGGTCCGACCAATCTGATTCCACACTCCAAGACTGCTTCCATCACGTGGACTGGGATATGTTCTGTATTGCGTCAGATAACAACATTGACGAATACGCTGATTCGGTGTGCGAGTTCATTAGAACGTGCGTCGAAAATGTCGTTCCCCCTCACATTGACTCTGTACCGGTACGCCCTGTATATAGCCTCCACATTGACTCTGTACTGGTACTCCCTGAAACAAAGCGCAAACCACTGCTTTTAATCAGGGCAAGGTGACCGGAAACATGACCGAATACAAACAGTGTGACTATTCCCTCCGCAAGGCTATCAAACAAGCTAAGCGTCAGTATAGAGACAAAGTAGAATCTCAATTCCACGGCTCAGACACAAGAGGCATGTGGCAGGGTCTACAGTCAATCACGGACTACAAGATGAAATCCAGCCCAGTCACGGACCAGGATGTCTTGCTCCCAGGCAGACTAAGTAACTTTTTTGCCCACTTTGAGGACAATACAGTGCCACTGACACTGCCCGCAACTAAAACATGCGGTCTCTCCTTCACTGCAGCCGAGGTGAGTAAGACATTTAAACGTGTTAACCCTCGCAGGGCTGCTGGCCCAGACGGCATCCCCAGCCACGCCCTCAGAGCATGCGCAGAGCAACTGGCTGGTGTGTTCACGGACATATTCAATCAATCCCTATACCAGTCTGCTGTTCCCACATGCTTCAAGAGGGCCACCATTGTTCCTGTTCCCAAAAAGCTAAGGTAACTGAGCTAAACGACTACCGCCCCGTAGCACTCACTTCCGTCATCATGAAGTGTTTTGAGAGACTAGTCAAGGACCATATCACCTCCACCCTACCTGACACCCTAGACCCACTCCAATTTGCTTACCGCCCAAATAGGTCCACAGACGATGCCATCTCAACCACACTGCACACAGCCCTAACCCATCTGGACAAGAGGAATACCTATGTGAGAATGCTGTTCATCGACTACAGCTCGGCATTTAACACCATAGTGCCCTCCAAGCTCGTCATCAAGCTCGAGACCCTGGGTCTCGACCCCACCCTGTGCAACTGGGTACTGGACTTCCTGACGGGCCGCCCCCCAGGTGGTGAGGGTAGGCAACAACATCTCCACCCCGCTGATCCTCAACACTGGGGACCCACAAGGGTGCGCTCTGAGCCCTCTCCTGTACTCCCTGTTCACCCACGACTGCGTGGCCACGCACGCCTCCAACTCAATCATCAAGTTTGCGGACGACACAACAGTGGTAGGTTTGATTACCAACAACGACGAGACGGCCTACAGGGAGGAGGTGAGGGCCCTCGGAGTGTGGTGTCAGGAAAATAACCTCACACTCAACGGCAACAAAACTAAGGAGATGATTGTGGACTTCAGGAAACAGCAGAGGGAACACCCCCCCCTATCCACATCGATGGAACAGTAGTGGAGAGGGTAGTAAGTTTTAAGTTCCTCGGCGTACACATCACAGACAAACTGAATTGGTCCACCCACACAGACAGCATCGTGAAGAAGGCGCAGCAGCGCCTCTTCAACCTCAGGACTAGTCTCTTGACTTGTCTCTTTGATTTAGGAAGGAGACGCGTTCTGTCTCCTAAAGATGAACGTACTTTGGTGCGAAAAGTGTAAATCAATCCCAGAACAACAGCAAAGGACCTTGTGAAAATGCTGGAGGAAACAGATACAAAAGTATCTACAGTGGGGAGAACAAGTATTTAGTCAGCCACCAATTATGCAAGTTCTCCCACTTAAAAAGATGAGAGAGGCCTGTAATTTTCACACTTCAACTATGACAGACAAAATGAAGAAAAAAAATCCTGAAAATCACATTGTAGGATTTTTAATGAATTTATTTGCAAATTATGATGGAAAATAAGTATTTGGTCACCTACAAACAAGCAAGATATCTGGCTCTCACAGACCTGTAACTTCTTTAAGAGGCTCCTCTGTCCTCCACTCGTTACCTGTGTTAATGGCACCTGTTTGAACTTTTTATCAGTATAAAAGACACCTGTCCACAACCTCAAACAGTCACACTCCAAACTCCACTATGGCCAAGACCGAAGAGCTGTCAAAGGACACCAGAAACAACATTGTAGACTTGCACCAGGCTGGGAAGATTGAATCTGCAATAGGGAAGCAGCTTGGTTTGAAGAAATCAACCTTGGGAGCAATTATTAGGAAATGGAAGACATACAAGACCACTGATAATCTCCCTCGATCTGGGGCTCCACGCAAGATCTCACCCCGTGGGGTCAAAATGATCACAAGAATGGTGAGCAAAAATCCCAGAATCAAACGGGGGGACCTAGTGAATGACCTGCAGTGAGCTGGGTCCAAAGTAACAAAGCCTACCATCAGTAACACACTATGCAGTGCCAGACGTTTCCCCCTGCTTAAGCCAGTACATGTCCTGGCCTGTCTGAAGTTTGCTAAAGAGCATTTGGATGATCCAGAAGAAGATTGGGAGAATGTCATATGGTCAGATGAAACCAAAATATAACTTTTTGGCAAAAACCCAACTTGTCGTGTTTGGAGGACAAAGAATGCTGAGTTGCATCCAAAGAACACTATACCTACTGTGAAGCATGGGGGTGGAAACATCATGCTTTGGGGCTGTTTTTCTGCAAAGGGACCAGGACGACTGATCCGTGTAAAGGAAAGAATGGGGCCGTGTATCGTGAGATTTTGAATGAAAACCTTCTTCCATCAGCAAGGGCATTGAAGATGAAACGTGGCTGGGTCTTTCAGCATGATAATGATCCCAAACACACCGCCCGGGCAACGAAGGAGTGGCTTCGTAAGAAGCATTTCAAGGTCCTGGAGTGGCCCAGCCAGTCTCCAGATCTCAACCACATAGAAAATCTTTGGAGGGAGTTGAAAGTCCGTGTTGCCCAGCAACAGCCCAAAAACATCACTGCTCTAGAGGAGATCTGCATGGAGGAATGGGCCAAAATACCAGCAACAGTGTGTGAAAACCTTGTGAAGACTTACAGAAAACGTTTGACCTCTGTCATTGCCAACAAAGGGTATATAACAAAGTATTGTTATTGACCAAATACTTATTTTCCACCATAATTTGCAAATAAAATAATTAAAAATCCTACAATGTGATTTTCTGGATTTCCCCCCCTCATTTTGTCTGTCATAGTTGAAGTGTACCTATGATGAAAATTACAGGCCTCTCTCATCTTTTTAAGTGGGATAACTTGCACAATTGGTCCTGTATCGACATAACCTGAAAGGCCGCTCAGAAAGGAAGAAGCCACTGCTCCAAACCCGTCATTAAAAAAACAGACTATGGTTTGCAACAGCACACGAGGACAAAGATTGTACTTTTTGGAGAAATGTCCTCTGGTCTGATGAAACAAAAATAGAACTGTTTGGCCATAATGACCATTCATTATGTTTGGAGGAAAAAAGGGGAGGCTTCCAAGCCGAAGAACACCATCCTAACCGTGAAGCACGAGGGTGGCAGCATCATGTTGTGGGGGTGTTTTGCTGCAGGAGGGACTGGTGCACTTCACAAAATAGATGGCATCATAAGGAACAAAAATTATGTGGATATATTGAAGCAACATCTCAAGACATCAGTCAGGAAGTTAAGCTTAGTCGCAAATGGGTCTTCCAAATGGACAATGACCCCAAGCATACTTCCAAAGTTGTGGCAAATCAAGGTATTCGAGTGGCCATCACAAAGCCCTGACCTCAATCACATAAAACATTTGTAGGCAGAACTGAAAAGCGCGTGCGAGCAAGGAGGCCTACAAACCTGACTCAGTTACACCAGCTCTGTCAGGAGGAATGGGACAAAATTCCCCCAACTTATTGTGGGAAGCTTGTGGAAGGCTACCCGAAATGCTTGACCCAAGTTAAACAATTTAAAGGCCATTCTACCAAATACTAATTGAGTGTATGTAAATTTCTGACCCACTGGGAATGTGATGAAAGAAATAAAAGCTGAAATAAATCACTCTACTATTATTCTGACGTTACACATTCTTAAAATAAAGTGGTGATCCCAACTGACCTAAAACAGGGATTTTTTACTAGGATTAAATGTCAGTAATTGTGAAACTGAGTTTAAATGTATTTGGCTGAGGTGTATGTAAACTTCTGACTTCAACTGTATATACAATGAGATCATCTTTGAGAACTAACAATCACTAAAATAAAAGCTAGACTGTCAGGGAGAATTCAAATTCCAAAAACAAATAATTTAGCAGTATTGATTGTGTGTTTGTGCAAAATAAAATCGCTTTAAACGGGCACCATTCTCTCAGCTCCATGGAGTAATTTGTAGAATTGCAGGAAATTGCCTTAAATGTTAAACAATTCACTACACGGCCAAGATGGGGGCCTCTAAAATGGGCTCTACACGGCCAAGATGGGGGCTCTAAAATGGGCTCCACACCGCCAAGATGGGGGCTCTAAAATGGGCTCCACACGGCCAAGTTGGGGGGCTCCACACAGCCAAGATGGCAGCCTCTAAAATGGGCTCTACACGGCCAAGTTGGGGGCTCTACACAGCCAATATGGGGTCTCTAAAATGGTCTCTACACGGCCAAGTGGGGGGCTCTACAAATGGGTCTCTAAAATGGGCTCTACACGGCCAAGATGGGGGCTCTAAAATGGGCTCTACACAGCCAAGTTGGGGGTTCCACACGGCCAAGATGGGGGACTCTAAAATGGGCTCTACACGGCCAAGATGGGGGCCTCTAAAATGGGCTCTATACGGCCAAGATGGGGGCTCTAAAATGGGCTCTACACGGCCAAGATGGGGGCCTCTAAAATGGGCTCTACACGGCCAAGATGGGGGCTCTAAAATGGGTTCTACATGGCCAAGATGGGGGGTCTCTACACGGCCAAGATGGGGGCCTCTAAAATGGGCTCTACACGGCCAAGTTGGGGGCCTCTAAAATGGGCTCTACACAGCCAAGTTGGGGGTTCCACACGGCCAAGATGGGGGACTCTAAAATGGGCTCTACACGGCCAAGATGGGGCCTCTAAAATGGGCTCTACACGGCCAAGATGGGGGCTCTAAAATACACGGCCAAGATGGGGGCCTCTAAAATGGGCTCTACACGGCCAAGATGGGGGCCTCTAAAATGGGTTCTACACGGCCAAGATGGGGGGGCTCTACACGGCCAAGATGGGGGCCTCTAAAATGGGCTCTACACGGCCAAGTTGGGGGCTCTACACAGCCAATATGGGGTCTCTAAAATGGTCTCTACGCGGCCAAGTTGGGGGCTCTACACAGCCAATATGGGGTCTCTAAAATGGGCTCTACACGGCCAAGTTGGGGGTTCCACACGGCCAAGATGGGGGACTCTAAAATGGGCTCTACACGGCCAAGATGGGGGACTCTAAAATGGGCTCTACACGGCCAAGATGGGGGCTCTAAAATGGGCTCTACACGGCCAAGATGGGGGGGCTCTACACGGCCAAGATGGGGGGCTCTAAAATGGGCTCTACACGGCCAAGTTGGGGGCTCTACACAGCCAATATGGGGTCTCTAAAATGGGCTCTACACGGCCAAGATGGGGGCTCTAAAATGGTCTCTACGCGGCCAAGTTGAGGGGCTCTACACAGCCAATATGGGGTCTCTAAAATGGGCTCTACACGGCCAAGTTGGGGGGCTCTACACGGCCAAGATGGGGGCCTCTAAAATTGGCTCTACACGGCCAAGATGGGGGACTCTAAAATGGGCTCTACACAGCCAAGATGGGGGGCTCTACACGGCCAAGGGAGACTCTAAAATGGGCTCTACACGGCCAAGATGGGGACTCTAAAATGGGCTCTACACGGCCAAGACGGGGGACTCTAAAATGGGCTCTACACGGCCAAGATTGGGACTCTAAAATGGGCTTTACACGGCCAAGATGGGGGCCTCTAAAATCCAGCCGCGCCGAAGGGCCAAGCTTAAAGGGTCAATGCAGACAGTTACATAGTTACCCAAATCGCTACCCGGACTAACTATTTAGCAGTTTCATGGCTTGGGGGTAGAAGCTGCTCAGAGTCTGACTGACTGTACCTTCTTCTCCGCCTCGTACTCGGCCCAGGCTGCTTTGCGGTCCTCCTCGCTGAGAGCCTCCTCTTCCTTGTGATCCAGTAGGGAGTCATGTTCATGATAGCCCACAATCTGCTCCTTATTGCTGTGGAGCAGCTCAGCTAGGAAGGGGTCCTACAGGAGAGAAGTTACAGCACGGTTAGGTTAAGGTCAGGGAGTCAAGTTCATGATAGCCCACAATCTGTCCCTTATTGCTGTGGTCCTACAGGAGATGGAGCAGCCAGCTAGGACACACACCATGAAACCACAACCGACAGCACCAGTTCTTTTTTAACTAATCAAAACCTTAAAAGTGGAAAACAAAAAAATACATTCTGTTAATCTGATCAGAGATGACAAAGTCCAACAGCTGGTTTGAGTGTTCTACTACAGAGTGGAACACCAGGCAGCTGGAGAGGAGGGAGGAGAGAGAAACGGGGGGAGGGAGGAGAGAGAAACAGGGGGAGGGAGGAGAGAGAAACGGGGGGGGAGGAGAGAGAAACGGGAGGGGAGAGAGAGAGAAACGGGGGGGAGGGAGAGGGGAGAGAGAAACGGGGGGGAGGAGAGGAGAGAGAAACGGGGGGGGAGAGGAGAGAGAAACGGGGGGGAGAGAGGAGAGAGAAACGGGGGGGGGGAGAGGAGACGGGGGGAGGAGAGGAGAGAGAAACGGGGGGGAGGAGAGGAGAGAGAAACGGGGGGAGGAGAGGAGAGAGAAACGGGGGGGGAGAGGAGAGAGAAACAGGGGGAGGAGAGGAGAGAGAAACGGGGGAGAGGAGAGGAGAGAGAAACGGGGAGAGGAGAGGGAGAGAGAAACGGGGGAGGAGAGGAGAGAGAAACGGGGGGGAGGAGAGGAGAGGAGAGAGAAACGGGGGAGGAGAGGAGAGGAGAGAGAAACGGGGGGAGGAGAGGAGAGAGAAACGGGGGGAGGAGAGGAGAGAGAAACGGGGGAGGAGAGGAGAGAGAAACGGGGGAGGAGAGGAGAGAGAAACGGGGGGAGGAGAGGAGAGAGAAACGGGGGAGGAGAGGAGAGAGAAACGGGGGAGGAGAGGAGAGAGAAACGGGGGAGGGAGGAGAGAGAAACGGGGGGAGGGAGGGGGTCAGTATTTTTTACTCTAAATAGGCCTGATTACCAACAGCGACAAGATGGCCTACAGAGAGGAGGTAGGCACTCTGAAGGTGGTGCTGGGTAAACCACCTCACCCTGAACATTAGCTAAACAAAGGAGCAGATTGTGGACTTCAGGAGGAACCAGGCCCCTTTCCTCATCAACGGGGCCTCTGTGGAGACGGTCAACTTCACATTCCTCAGCGTACACATCTTGGAAAAGTTCAAATGGTGTAACCACCACCGACACCGAAGTGAAGGCACGACAGCAACTATTCAACCTCCGTGTGCTGAAGAAATTCGGCCACTGAGTAGTTATGATGTATATCGTGTATCTATTCATCACTACTGAGGACGTGGATCTGTGGTAGCCCTGAGCTGAGGACGTGGATCTGTGGAAGCCCTGAGCTGAGGACGTGGATCTGTGGAAGCCGACAGAATACTACAGGCTTACGGAGAGTTCGGCAGAAACATCTGAAACAGTAGACTACTGGGAGCCATTTCACCACTATAGACTACTGGGAGCCATTTCACCACTATAGACTACTGGGAGCCATTTCACCACTATAGACTACTGGGAGCCATTTCACCACTATAGACTACTGGGAGCCATTTCACCACTATAGACTACTGGGAGCCATTTCACCACTATAGACTACTGGGAGCCATTTCACCACTATAGACTACTGGGAGCCATTTCACCACTATAGACTACTGGGAGCCATTTCACCACTATAGACTACTGGGAGCCATTTCACCACTATAGACTACTGGGAGCCATTTCACCACTACAGACTACTGGGAGCCATTTCACCACTACAGACAGTAGACTACTGGGAGCCATTTCACCACTACAGACAGTAGACTACTGGGAGCCATTTCACCACTACAGACAGTAGACTACTGGGAGCCATTTCACCACTATAGACTACTGGGAGCCATTTCACCACTATAGACTACTGGGAGCCATTTCACCACTATAGACTACTGGGAGCCATTTCACCACTATAGACTACTGGGAGCCATTTCACCACTATAGACTACTGGGAGCCATTTCACCACTATAGACTACTGGGAGCCATTTCACCACTATAGACTACTGGGAGCCATTTCACCACTATAGACTACTGGGAGCCATTTCACCACTATAGACTACTGGGAGCCATTTCACCACTATAGACTACTGGGAGCCATTTCACCACTATAGACTACTGGGAGCCATTTCACCACTATAGACAGTAGACTACTGGGAGCCATTTCACCACTATAGACAGTAGACTACTGGGAGCCATTTCACCACTATAGACAGTAGACTACTGGGAGCCATTTCACCACTATAGACAGTAGACTACTGGGAGCCATTTCACCACTACAGACAGTAGACTACTGGGAGCCATTTCACCACTACAGACAGTAGACTACTGGGAGCCATTTCACCACTACAGACAGTAGACTACTGGGAGCCATTTCACCACTATAGACTACTGGGAGCCATTTCACCACTATAGACTACTGGGAGCCATTTCACCACTATAGACTACTGGGAGCCATTTCACCACTATAGAATACTGGGAGCCATTTCACCACTATAGACTACTGGGAGCCATTTCAACACTATAGACTACTGGGAGCCATTTCACCACTACAGACAGTAGACTACTGGGAGCCATTTCACCACTACAGACAGTAGACTACTGGGAGCCATTTCACCACTATAGACAGTAGACTACTGGGAGCCATTTCACCACTACAGACAGTAGACTACTGGGAGCCATTTCACCACTACAGACAGTAGACTACTGGGAGCCATTTCACCACTATAGACAGTAGACTACTGGGAGCCATTTCACCACTATAGACAGTAGACTACTGGGAGCCTGTCAGTCCTGTACGGCAGCTAAATACTATTATGTCACCTGCTGAGAGCTGGGAACACACCTGCAGGGCCCCTTATGTATCTGAGTGTGTGTGTGTGTGTGTGTGTGTGTGTGTGTGTGTGTGTGTGTGTGTGTGTGTGTGTGTGTGTGTGTGTGTGTGTGTGTGTGTGTGTGTGTGTGTGTGTGTGTGTGTGTGTGTGTGTGTGGGGGGGCTTCTCCAGTGTCTGGGGTTAGTGTGGCCCCTGGTTGCTCCCTTCTCTGTCATTAGGAGGAAACAAGCTGCTTCCTTGGTCTGCAATTAGTGTTCACTATTCTAGAGCAGGAAGACAGGAAGGCTGTGTCCCAAATGGCTCCCTATTTAATGCACTACTTTAACCCTATAGGGCACTCTTTAGGGCACTCTTTATGGCATAGGGAGCCAATTGGAGTTGGGATGCACACAAGGAGTGTCTGAAAGAGAGGGATGGACTAATGACACCATCAGGTAGACTGATAGAGAGAGAGAGAGAGAGAGAGAGAGAGAGAGAGAGAGAGAAGAAAAACTACTCTGGTGGTAGCTCCAGTTGTAACTGCCTGTCCTGCCAACAGGTATCCAGGATCAAAGATACTGTCAACACCACAGAGACACTTGAAGGATAGCTGTGGACTGAAGGATAGCTGTGGACTGAAGGATAGCTGTGGACTGAAGGATAGCTGTGGACTGAAGGATAGCTGTGGACTGAAGGATAGCTGTGGACTGAAGGATAGCTGTGGACTGAAGGATAGCTGTGGACTGAAGGATAGCTGTGGACTGAAGGATAGCTGTGGACTGAAGGATAGCTGTGGACTGAAGGATAGCTCTCAACTGATTCACCTCCCCTCTCCTTCCAACTGATTCACCTCCCCTCTCCTTCCAACTGATTCACCTCCCCTCTCCAACTGATTCATCCATCTCTCCAACTGATTCATCCATCTCTCTCCTCTCCAACGGATTCATCCATCTCTCTCCTCTCCAACGGATTCATCCATCTCTCTCCTCTCCAACGGATTCATCCATCTCTCTCCTCTCCAACGGATTCATCCATCTCTCTCCTCTCCAACGGATTCATCCATCTCTCTCCTCTCCAACTGATTCATCCATCTCTCCAACTGATTCATCCATCTCTCCAACTGATTCATCCATCTCTCCAACTGATTCATCCATCTCTCTCCTCTCCAACGGATTCATCCATCACTCCAACAGACTCATCCATCTACTTGGTAAAAGGCAGTAAACAGATGAATGCCAGAGCAGCTGTGTTGTGCTGTTAGACAGCCTCTCTAAAGGCTGTGCTGAGATCATTAAACGGCATGGTGGGGCCCTCGGGGGCCAAACCAGCCTGTCACACAGCACCTGCACCCATGGGAGGAGAGGAAACAATGGAACAGAGAGAGCTGGAGGGTGGACGCAGGCCGGACAGACCGAGGGAGGGATAAACAACAGGGTTTATGACATCTCTAAAGATCAAAGGCAGCTGGCTGCACACTAACCCCCCCCCCACACACACACACACACACACACACACACACAGAGAGAGAGAGAGGGAGCAGGTTAACAGAGAGCATCTTGGCATTTAAAGGTTATTTGGTTCATCGTTGTTCCAGTGAAGGATATTGCGGTGTGTCTATAATGAGAGGGTTTAAACACAGTAACGAGGGTTGGACCTGCTCCTCTGCAGGGGCTCGGTGAGCAGGGGGCCAGATGGGCTGCATGTTCCCTCCACTACACAGATTTATGAGAGTGTGCAAAACCATGATTTCTCCAAATAACCAGTGACAATGGTTCCTCGTTATTAGTCACATCCCATCGTCCTGGGACAGAGTTGACATACATCTATGTTACCCACGCCTGTCCTAGAGAGATTATACCCCCCCCAGCCATCCCATCCAGCCTCAGTACCTTTGGCAGCATAGGAGTGGTCCTCTTGCTCTTCTTGCCAGTGGGATCATCCAGAAGGTCAGGTTCAAAGGCGTAGAGCTCCGTCAGCTCATTCATGGTGAAATGTCTCTCTATCTGCTGTTGATCCACCACTCTGAAGGATAGAGACTGTTTAGCCACCTGGCGGTCATAGATCTTCTCTTCCATAGTACCCTGAGAGGGGAAGAGGACAGGTCAGAGGACAGGTTTACATCTATAGTACCCTGAGAGGGGAAGAGGACAGGTCAGAGGACAGGTTTACATCTATAGTACCCTGAGAGGGAAGAGGACAGGTTTACATCTATAGTACCCTGAGAGGGGAAGAGGACAGGTCAGAGGACAGGTTTATATCTATAGTACCCTGAGAGGGGAAGAGGACAGGTCAGAGGACAGGTTTATATCTATAGTACCCTGAGAGGGAAAGAGGACAGGTCAGAGGACAGGTTTACATCTATAGTACCCTGAGAGGGGAAGAGGACAGGTTTACATCTATAGCACCCTGAGAGGGGAAGAGGACAGGTTTACATCTATAGTACCCTGAGAGGGAAAGAGGACAGGCCAGAGGACAGGTTTACATCTATAGCACCCTGAGAGGGAAAGAGGACAGGTCAGAGGACAGGTTTACATCTATAGTACCCTGAGAGGGAAAGAGGACAGGTCAGAGGACAGGTTTACATCTATAGTACCCTGAGAGGGGAAGAGGACAGGTTTACATCTATAGTACCCTGAGAGGGAAAGAGGACAGGTTTACATCTATAGTACCCTGAGAGGGGAAGAGGACAGGTTTACATCTATAGTACCCTGAGAGGGGAAGAGGACAGGTTTACATCTATAGTACCCTGAGAGGAGAAGAGGACAGGTTTACATCTATAGTACCCTGAGAGGGAAAGAGGACAGGTTTACATCTATAGTACCCTGAGAGGGAAAGAGGACAGGTTTACATCTATAGTACCCTGAGAGGGAAAGAGGACAGGTTTACATCTATAGTACCCTGAGAGGGAAAGAGGACAGGTTTACATGTATAGTACCCTGAGAGGGGAAGAGGACAGGTCAGAGGACAGGTTTACATCTATAGTACCCTGAGAGGGGAAGAGGACAGGTCAGAGGACAGGTTTACATCTATAGTACCCTGAGAGGGGAAGAGGACAGGTTTACATCTATAGTACCCTGAGAGGGGAAGAGGACAGGTCAGAGGACAGGTTTATATCTATAGTACCCTGAGAGGGGAAGAGGACAGGTCAGAGGACAGGTTTATATCTATAGTACCCTGAGAGGGGAAGAGGACAGGTTTACATGTATAGTACCCTGAGAGGGGAAGAGGACAGGTCAGAGGACAAGTTTACATCTATAGTACCCTGAGAGGGGAAGAGGACAGGTCAGAGGACAGGTTTACATCTATAGTACCCTGAGAGGGGAAGAGGACAGGTTTACATCTATAGTACCCTGAGAGGGAAAGAGGACAGGCCAGAGGACAGGTTTACATCTATAGCACCCTGAGAGGGAAAGAGGACAGTTCAGAGGACAGGTTTACATCTATAGTACCCTGAGAGGGAAAGAGGACAGGTCAGAGGACAGGTTTACATCTATAGTACCCTGAGAGGGGAAGAGGACAGGTTTACATCTATAGTACCCTGAGAGGGAAAGAGGACAGGTTTACATCTATAGCACCCTGAGAGGGAAAGAGGACAGGTTTACATCTATAGTACCCTGAGAGGGAAAGAGGACAGGTTTACAGCTATAGTACCCTGAGAGGGGAACAGGACAGGTTTACATCTATAGAACCCTGAGAGGGGAAGAGGACAGGTTTACATCTATAGTACCCTGAGAGGGGAAGAGGACAGGTTTATATCTATAGTACCCTGAGAGGGGAAGAGGACAGGTTTACATCTATAGTACCCTGAGAGGGGAAGAGGACAGGTTTACATCTATAGTACCCTGAGAGGGGAAGAGGACAGGTTTACATCTATAGTACCCTGAGAGGAGAATAGAACAGGTTTACATCTATAGTACCATGAGAGGGGAAGATGACAGGTCAGAGGACAGGTTTACATCTATAGTACCCTGAGAGGAGAATAGGACAGGTCAGAGGACAGGTTTACATCTATAGTACCCTGAGAGGAGAATAGGACAGGTCAGAGGACAGGTTTACATCTATAGTACCCTGAGAGGAGAATAGGACAGGTCAGAGGACAGGTTTACATCTATAGTACCCTGAGAGGGGAAGAGGACAGGTTTAAATCTATAGTACCCTGAGAGGGGAAGAGGACAGGTTTACATCTATAGTACCCTGAGAGGGGAAGAGGACAGGTCAGAGGACAGGTTTGTTGTTAACTGACTTGCCTAGTTAAATACATTTGAAAAGAATACACAGGGTAAAGGAAAGTATTTCCTGTGCCTCAAAACCAAACATTTTCCTGGTCCACCACTCCACCCTGGACTTGAACTTTACAACCAGGTCCACCTCTACAAGTAGCGGGACCCACGACTCCACCCCAACTAACCATGCCCACATATAGGACCCCTCAGATCAGACCTATGCCCCTACTGCCCACCCCATGTCGCCCACTCCCGCAAAGAGGGTCTCAACATGAAATTCACACATCCACCCAGGCCGTGAGCAGACAAACAGGCCCAACCCCCACTCTTACACTCGCCCAGGCCAATGGCAAGTACCAGATGCTCAGCAGGATCTGCTGACACTTACTGGTCTGAGGCCAAACCACACGACCAACAACATTGGACACTTTATGGAACACAAAGCCTTCACTATCTCATCCTGGAATATCCCAGGCCTGAGGTCATCTGCCTTTGGCCTAAAGAGCAGGACCTGGACTTCATCAAAGAAATCAGGAATACAGACAT
Organism: Oncorhynchus gorbuscha; assembly: GCF_021184085.1. Taxonomy (NCBI): domain Eukaryota; kingdom Metazoa; phylum Chordata; class Actinopteri; order Salmoniformes; family Salmonidae; genus Oncorhynchus; species Oncorhynchus gorbuscha. Next base: position 100,310,687 of record NC_060185.1, on the reverse strand, counting down.
TGTCATCCTACAAGAAACATGGTATAGAGGAGATGTACCCACTGGTTGTCCTCTAGGTTACAGAGAGCTGGTAGTCCCATCCACCACACTACCAGGTGGGTGGTATAGAGGAGATGGACCCACTGGTTGTCCTCTAGGTTACAGAGAGCTGGTAGTCCCATCCACCACACTACCAGGTGGGTGGTATAGAGGAGATGGACCCACTGGTTGCCCTCTAGGTTACAGAGAGCTGGTAGTCCCATCCACCACACTACCAGGTGGGTGGTATAGAGGAGATGGACCCACTGGTTGTCCTCTAGGTTACAGAGAGCTGGTAGTCCCATCCACCACACTACCAGGTGGGTGGTATAGAGGAGATGGACCCACTGGTTGTCCTCTAGGTTACAGAGAGCTGGTAGTCCCATCCACCACACTACCAGGTGGGTGGTATAGAGGAGATGGACCCACTGGTTGTCCTCTAGGTTACAGAGAGCTGGTAGTCCCATCCACCACACTACCAGGTGGGTGGTATAGAGGAGATGGACCCACTGGTTGTCCTCTAGGTTACAGAGAGCTGGTAGTCCCATCCACCACACTACCAGGTGGGTGGTATAGAGGAGATGGACCCACTGGTTGTCCTCTAGGTTACAGAGAGCTGGTAGTCCCATCCACCACACTACCAGGTGGGTGGTATAGAGGAGACGGACCCACTGGTTGCCCTCTAGGTTACAGAGAGCTGGTAGTCCCATCCACCACACTACCAGGTGGGTGGTATAGAGGAGATGGACCCACTGGTTGTCCTCTAGGTTACAGAGAGCTGGTAGTCCCATCCACCAAACTACCAGTTGGGTGGTATAGAGGAGACGGACCTACTGGTTGTCCTCTAGGTTACAGAGAGCTGGTAGTCCCATCCACCACACTACCAGGTGTTAAACAGGGAAGGGACTCAGGGGGTATGTTAATCGTCTGCTAAATTACTTAAATGTAAATGTAGATAAGACCTAACACACTATTCAATTAATCAAAACAGGAACATTTTACATTTGTATAGAAATTCATAAGGAAATGATCTTAACAGAGTAAAATGTCCTCCTGTGTGCTACCTATATCCCCCCACTAGAATCCCCTATATCCCCCCACTAGAATCTCCTATATCCCCCCACTAGAATCCCCTATATCCCCCCACTAGAATCTCCTATATCCCCCCACTAGAATCCTGCTGTATCCTGTGTGCCACCTATATCCCCCACTAGAATCCCCTATATCCCCCCACTAGAATCCCCTATATCCCCCAATAGAATCCCCTATATCCCCCACTAGAATCCCTATATCCCCCAATAGAATCCCCTATATCCCCCCACTAGAATCTCCTATATCCCCCCACTAGAATCCTGCTGTATCCTGTGTGCCACCTATATCCCCCACTAGAATCCTGCTGTATCCTGTGTGCCACCTATATCCCCCACTAGAATCCCCTATATCCCCCCACTAGAATCCCCTATATCCCCCAATAGATATCCCCCACTAGAATCCCCTATATCCCCCACTAGAATCCTGCTGTATCCTGTGTGCTACCTATATCCCCCACTAGAATCCTGCTGTATCCTGTGTGCTACCTATATCCCCCACTAGAATCCTGCTGTATCCTGTGTGCTACCTATATCCCCCACTAGAATCCTGCTGTATCCTGTGTGCTACCTATATCCCCCCACTAGAATCCTGCTGTATCCTGTGTGCTACCTATATCCCCCACTAGAATCCCCATATTTTAATGAAGACATATTCTGCATCCTAGAGGGGGAGGTCAACCATTTCCAGGCCCAGGGACATGTACTAGTCTGTGGCGACCTAAATGACAGAACCGGACCAGAACCTGACACCCTCAGCACACAGGGGGACAAACACCTACCTGGAGGTGACAACATTCCCTCCCCCATATGCCCCCCTAGACACAACTATGACAACATAACCAACAAAAACGGGTCACAACTCCTGCAGCTCTGTTGCATGCTGGGTATGTACATAGTCAATGATAGGCTTCGAGGGGACTCCTACGGTAGGTACACCTATAGCTCTGTTGCATGCTGGGTATGTACATAGACAATGTTAGGCTTCGAGGGGACTCCTACGGTAGGTACACCGATAGCTCATCTCTTGGCAGTAGTACTGTAGACTACTTTATCACTGACCTCAACCCAGAGTCTCTCAGAGTTCACAGTGAGTCCATTGTCCATCAGATCACAGCAAAATCACAGTCTACTTGAACAGAGAAATACTCAATCATGAGGCATCAAAGCCAAAGGAACTGAATATTATTAAGAAATGCTATAGATGGAAGGAAAGTAGTGTGGAAATCTACCAAAAAACAATTATTAGGCAACAACACATTCAATCCCTTTTAGACAACTTCACGGACAAAACGTTCCACTGTAATAGTGAAGGTGTAAACTTGGCAATAGAAAACCTAAACAGTATATTTGACCTCTCAGCTTCAAATATAAAAATGTCAACCAAAAAAGCGAAGAAAATTAACAATGACCAAATGGGTTGATGAAGAATGCAAAAACCCAAGAAAGAAATCGAGAAATCTGCCAAAAACAGAGCCTCAGAAAACCTGGGTTTTCTCAGAAAGCCTTCACTAAGGGGACAGAAATACACTACAGAAAACGAGGGAACAGCACATCAGAAATCAGCTCAATGTAATTGAGGAATTCAAAGACTCAAACGACTTCTGGGAAGATTGCAAAACGCTAAACAGACAAAACGAATAATTATCTATCCAAAATGGAGATGTATGGGTAAACCACTTCTCCAATCCTTTTGTCTCTATAACAAAGAACAAACAGCCAAAACATATACATGATCAAATACAATTCTTAGAATCAACTATTAAAGACCAGAACCCACTGGATTCCAGAACAAACTGGATTCTAGAACCCACTGGATTCCAGAACAAACTGGATTCCAGAACCCACTGGATTCTCCAATTACCAATGAACTAGAGGACAAAATAAAAACCCTACAACCCAAAAAGGCCTGTGGTGTTGATGGTATCCTCAATGAAGTGATAAAATATACAGACCACAATTTCTAATTCACTATTTTTTATATTAATTGGCTATACTAAAACTCTAACATCACCCTTAGCTCTGGCATCTTCCCCAAAATTTGGAACCAAGGACTGATCACCCCAATCCACAAAAGTGGAGACAAATTTGACCCTAAAAACTACCGTGGGATATGCATCAACAGCAACCTTGGGAAAATCCTCTGCATTATCATTAACTTCTTGGTGACTGGAGGGCAGTATTGAGTAGCTTGGATGAATAAGGTGCCCAGAGTAAACTACCTGCTACTCATAAAAGCTAGAATATGAAAATAATTAGTATTATTAGTAGATTTGGATAGAAAACACCCTGAAGTTTCTAAAACTGTTTGACTGATGTCTGAGTATAACAGAACTCCTTTGGCAGGCAAAAACCTGAGAAAAATCCAACCAGGAAGTGGGAAATCTGAGGTTTGTAGTTTTTCAACTCATTGTCATTCCAATATACAGTGAAAATGGGGTCATACTGCACTTCCTAAGGCTTCCACTAGATGTCAACAGTCTTTAGAACCTTGTTTGATGCTTCTACTGTGAAGGAGGGGGGATTGAGCCAGGTATCTGGCAGAGGGCCACGAGCTCGTGATCATGTGAGAGTTAGTTTGCGGTCCATTGCTTTTCTACAGACAAAGGAATTCTCCGGTTGGAACATTATTGAAGATTTATGATAAAAACATCCTACAGATTGATTCTATACTTCGTTTGACATGCTTCTACGAACTGTAATATAACTTTTTGGACTTTTCGTCTGACCTTTCGGCTGGACTTGCATGTGCGTTTGGATTTGTTTACCAAACACCCTAACAAAAAGGAGGTATTCGGACATGAATGATGAACTTCATCAAAAATTGATTGTGTATTCCTGGGAGTGCATTCTGAAGGTAAGTGAATGTTTATAATGCCATTTCTGACTAATGTTGACTGTGCAACATGGCGGATATCTCTTTGGCTGGTTTGGTCTCCGAGCGCCGTACTCAGATTATTGCATGTTATATATATATATGCATCCATATTTAAAAAACAATCTGGCACAGCGGTTGCATTAAGGAGAAGTGTATCTATAATTAATTAATTCATTATAATTTAATTATAATTTCTGCTTTTTGTGACTCTTCTCTTTGGCTGGAAAACTGGCAGTCTTTTTCTGTGGCTTGGTGGAATTTTAATTATGAGATTCTTGTTGTTTTGAATTTGGCGCCCTGCACTGTCACTGGCTGTTGGTGAGGAGGGACGCTACCATCCCACATATCCCAGAGAGGTTAACTCGGAAATTACAATGTACTGATGTCAAAAAGGCTTTTTTACCAAATTACGTACGTATTCACCCTATTTGAGAAAAACAACAAAACAGAGTCTTCATGTCTTTGTTGATTTCAAAAAAAGCGTTCAACTCACAATTTGACATCTGGGTTTGTGGGTTTTTAAATTCATGGAAAGTGGTGATGCATAAATAACATAAAATCCATGTACACAAAATTTAAAAATGGCCAAAAAACTCCACTTCTTTCTCCCGTGGGGTGAGACAGGGATGCAACTTAATGCCCAACCTCTTCAACATATACAGTTGAAGTCGGAAGTTTACATACACCTCAGTCAAATACATTTAAACTCAGTTTCACAATTCCTGACATTTAATTCTAGTAAAAATAGCATGTCTTAGGTCAGTTAGGATCACCACTTTATTTTAAGAATGTGAAATGTCAGAATAATAGTAGAGAAAATGATTTATTTCAACTTTTATTTCTTTCATCACATTCCCAGTGGGTCAGAAGTTTACATACACTCAATTAGTATTTGGTAGAATGGCCTTTAAATTGTTTAACTTGGGTCAAACATTTCAGATAGCCTTCCACAAGTTTCCCACAATAAGTTTTTTGTCCCATTCCTCCTGACAGAGCTGGTGTAACCGAGTCAGGTTTGTAGGCCTCCTTGCTCGCACACGCCTTTTCAGTTCTGCCCACAAACTTTCTATAGGATTGAGGTCAGGGCTTTGTGATGGCCACTTCAATACATTGACTGTTGTCTTTAAGCCATTTTGACACAACTTTGGAAGTATGCTTGGGGTCGTTGTCCATTTGGAAGACCCATTTACGACCAAGCTTTAACTTGAGATGTATTGAGATGTTTCTTCAATATATCCACATAATTTTCGTTCCTCGTGAGGTCATCTATTTTGTGAAGTGCACCAGTCCCTCCTGCAGCAAAGCACCTGCGTGGTCTCATGGTGTTTTTACTTGCGTACTATTGTTTGGACAGATGAACATGGTGCCTTCAGGCATTTGGAAATGTATCCCAAGGATGAACCAGACTTGTAGAGCTCTATAATTGTCTGGGCTGATTTCTTTTGATTTTCCCATGTCAAGCAAAGAGGCACCGAGATTGAAGAAAGGCCTTGAAATACATCCACAGGTACATTTCCAATTGACTCAAATTATGTCAATTAGCCAATCAGAAGTTTTTAAAGCCATGAATTCATTTTCTGGAATTTTCTGAGCTGTTTTAAAGGCACATTCAACTTAATGTATGTAAACATCTGACCCACTGGAATTGTGATCCAGTGAATTATAAGTTAAATAGTCTGTCTGTAAACATGACTGAAAAATGACTTGTATCATGCACAAAGTAGATGTCCTAACCGACTTGCCAAAACTATAGTTTGTTAACAAGATATTTGTGGAGTGGTTGAAAAACAAGTTAATGACTCCAACCTAAGTGTATGTAAACTTTCGACTAGACCCAACCAAATGATGACAAAACAAAAAGATTATTACTTGATACATTGGAAAGTATTACCAAAAAAACTGAGCAAACTAGAATGCTATTTGGCCCTAAACAGAGAATAAAGTGGCAGAATACCTGACCACTGTGACTGACCCTAAACAGAGAGAACACAGTGGCAGAATACCTGACCACTGTGACTGACCCTAAACAGAGAATAAAGTGGCAGAATACCTGACCACTGTGACTGACCCTAAACAGAGAGAACACAGTGGCAGAATACCTGACCACTGTGACTGACCCTAAACAGAGAATAAAGTGGCAGAATACCTGACCACTGTGACTGACCCTAAACAGAGAGTACACAGTGGCAGAATACCTGACCAAGGTGACTGACCCTAAACAGAGAGTACACAGTGGCAGAATACCTGACCAAGGTGACTGACCCAAACTTAAGGAAAGCTTTGACTATGTACAGACTCAGTGAGCATAGCCTTGCTATTGAGAAAGGCCGCCGTAGGCAGACATGGCTCTCAAGAGAAGACAGGCTATGTGTTCACTGCCCACAAAATGAGGTGGAAACTGAGCTTCACTTCCTAACCTCCTGCCCAATGTATGACCATATTAGAGATACATATTTCCCTCAGATCACTCAAACATGTCAGCTTCTGTTTTGCTAAATATGCCACTACAATGCACCTCCTTCGTTGTCCTGATTTTAGTCTGAACTCTGCTGAGTATTATGTGATCGACTGGCTGACTTGACTGGCTGGTTGACTGGCTGGTTGACTGGCTAACTGACTGGCTAACTGACTGGCTAACTGGCTGGTTGACTGGCTGGTTGACTGGCTGGTTGACTGGCTGGTTGACTGGCTAACTGACTGGCTAACTGACTGGCTAACTGACTGGCTAACTGACTGTCTAACTGACTGGCTAACTGACTGGCTAACTGACTGGCTAACTGACTGGTTGACTGGCTAACTGGCTGGTTGACTGGCTAACTGGCTGGTTGGCTGGCTAACTGGCTGGTTGGCTGGCTAACTGGCTGGTTGGCTGGCTGACTGACTGGCTGGTTGGCTGGCTGACTTGACTGGCTGGCTGGCTGACTGACTGGTTACCTGAGCCAGGAATCGGTTGACTGACTGGTTGACTGACTGACTGGTTGACTGACTGGTTACCTGACCCAGGAATTGGTAGACGTAGCAGGTCTTGAGCTGTCTGACTGACTGGTTACCGGAGCCAGGAATCGGTAGACGTAGCAGGTCTTGAGCTGTCTGACTGACTGGTTACCTGAGCCAGGAATCGGTAGACGTAGCAGGTCTTGAGCTGTCTGACTGACTGGTTACCTGAGCCAGGAATCGGTAGACGTAGCAGGTCTTGGGCTGTCTGACTGACTGGTTACCTGAGCCAGGAATCGGTAGACGTTGCAGGTCTTGAGCTGTCTGACTGACTGGTTACCTGAGCCAGGAATCGGTAGACGTAGCAGGTCTTGAGCTGTCCGAAGCGGTAGAGCCTGAAGATACTCTGGATGTCGTACGACGGGTTCCAGGACGCGTCGAAGATGATGACCCTGTTAGCTCCGATCAGGTTGATGCCCAGAGAACCAGCCCTGGTCGAGATCAGGAACAACCGACCTCTACAGAGGGAGAGAGGGAGGAGAGGGAGGAGAGGTAGAGAGGGAGGAGAGGTAGAGAGGGAGGAGAGGTAGAGAGGGAGGAGAGGTAGAGAGGGAGGAGAGGTAGAGAGGGAGGAGAGGTAGAGAGGAGAGGTAGAGAGGAGAGGTAGAGGGAGGAGAGGTAGAGAGGAGAGGTAGAGAGGGAGGAGAGGTAGAGAGGAGAGGTAGAGAGGGAGGAGAGGTAGAGAGGGAGGAGAGGTGTAGAGGGAGGAGAGGTAGAGAGGAGAGGTAGAGAGGAGAGGTAGAGAGGAGAGGTAGAGAGGGAGGAGAGGGAGAGAGGGAGGAGAGGGAGAGAGGGAGGAGAGGTAGAGAGGGAGGAGAGGTAGAGAGGGAGGAGAGGTAGAGGGAGGAGAGGTAGAGGAGAGATTGGGGAGGGGTAGAGGTAGAGGGAGGAGAGGTAGAGGAGAGATTGGGGAGGGGTAGAGAGGGAGGGAGGAGAGGTAGAGGAGAGATTGGGGAGGGGTAGAGAGGGAGGGAGGGAGAGGTAGGGAGGGAGGGAGGAGGTAGAGAGGGAGGGAGGAGAGGTAGAGAGGGAGGGAGGAGAGGTAGAGAGGGAGGGAGGAGAGGTAGAGAGGGAGGGAGGAGAGGTAGAGAGGGAGGGAGGAGAGGTAGAGAGGGAGGGAGGAGAGGTAGAGAGGGAGGGAGGAGAGGTAGAGAGGGAGGGAGGAGAGGTAGAGAGGGAGGGAGGAGAGGTAGAGAGGGAGGGAGGGAGGTAGAGAGGGAGGGAGGAGAGGTAGAGGGAGGGAGGAGAGGTAGAGAGGGAGGGAGGAGAGGTAGAGAGGGAGGGAGGAGAGGTAGAGAGGGAGGGAGGAGAGGTAGAGAGGGAGGGAGGAGAGGTAGAGAGGGAGGGAGGAGAGGTAGAGAGGGAGGGAGGAGAGGTAGAGAGGCGAGATGTGGGAGAGGGAGGAGAGGTAGAGAGGGAGGAGAAAGTAAGAAGGGAGCAATGATGATAGAACCAACTTCCTCTTATTGAGGATGCCTACATTACAATATCAACTATGAAGGGACAGGACTATCAAAAACATGTTTGTACTACGGGTGTCGTTTGTAGAGAGTATAGAGATATTGGGGCGGCAGGGTAGTGGTTAGAGCATTGGACTAGTAACCAAAAGGTTGCAAGTTCAAATCCCCATGCTGACAAGGTACAATCTGTCATTCTGCCCCTGAACAGGCAGTTAACCCACTGCTCCTAGGTCGTCATTGCGTTTCCTCCTCACATTTAGGGGGAGCGTTTCCTCCTCACATTTAGGGGGCGGGGTTTCCTCACATTTAGGGGAGGGGGGGAGGGTTTCCTCACATTTAGGGGAGGGGGAGCGTTTCCTCCTCACATTTAGGGGGAGCGTTTCCTCCTCACATTTAGGGGGAGCGTTTCCTCCTCACATTTAGGGGGGAGCGTTTCCTCCTCACATTTAGGGGGAGCGTTTCCTCCTCACATTTAGGGGGGGGGGAGGGTTTCCTCCTCACATTTAGGGGGGGGAGGGTTTCCTCACATTTAGGGGGAGCGTTTCCTCCTCACATTTAGGGGGAGCGTTTCCTCCTCACATTTAGGGGGGAGCGTTTCCTCCTCACATTTAGGGGGAGCGTTTCCTCCTCACATTTAGGGGGAGCGTTTCCTCCTCACATTTAGGGGGGGGCGTTTCCTCCTCACATTTAGGGGGGAGCGTTTCCTCCTCACATTTAGGGGGGAGCGTTTCCTCCTCACATTTAGGGGAGCGTTTCCTCCTCACATTTAGGGGGAGCGTTTCCTCCTCACATTTAGGGGAGCGTTTCCTCCTCACATTTAGGGGGAGCGTTTCCTCCTCACATTTAGGGGGAGCGTTTCCTCCTCACATTTAGGGGGGAGCGTTTCCTCCTCACATTTAGGGGGAGCGTTTCCTCCTCACATTTAGGGGGAGCGTTTCCTCCTCACATTTAGGGGGAGCGTTTCCTCCTCACATTTAGGGGGAGCGTTTCCTCCTCACATTTAGGGGAGCGTTTCCTCCTCACATTTAGGGGGGGGAGCGTTTCCTCCTCACATTTAGGGGGGAGCGTTTCCTCCTCACATTTAGGGGGAGCGTTTCCTCCTCACATTTAGGGGGAGCGTTTCCTCCTCACATTTAGGGGGAGCGTTTCCTCCTCACATTTAGGGGGAGCGTTTCTTCCTCACATTTAGGGGGAGCGTTTCTTCCTCACATTTAGGGGGAGCGTTTCTTCCTCACATTTAGGGGGGAGCGTTGCCTCACATTTAGGGGGGGGAGCGTTGCCTCACATTTAGGGGGGAGCGTTGCCTCACATTTAGGGGGGAGCGTTGCCTCACATTTAGGGGGGGAGCGTTGCCTCACATTTAGGGGGGAGCGTTGCCTCACATTTAGGGGGAGCGTTGCCTCACATTTAGGGGGGAGCGTTGCCTCACATTTAGGGGGAGCGTTGCCTCACATTTAGGGGGGAGCGTTGCCTCACATTTAGGGGGGGGAGCGTTGCCTCACATTTAGGGGAGCGTTGCCTCACATTTAGGGGGGAGCGTTGCCTCACATTTAGGGGGGGGAGCGTTGCCTCACATTTAGGGGGGGGGGAGCGTTGCCTCACATTTAGGGGGGAGCGTTGCCTCACATTTAGGGGGAGCGTTGCCTCACATTTAGGGGAGCGTTGCCTCACATTTAGGGGGGAGCGTTGCCTCACATTTAGGGGAGCGTTGCCTCACACATTTAGGGGGGAGCGTTGCCTCACATTTAGGGGAGCGTTGCCTCACATTTAGCGTTGGGGGGAGCGTTGCCTCACATTTAGGGGGGAGCGTTGCCTCACATTTAGGGGGAGCGTTGCCTCACATTTAGGGGGGAGCGTTGCCTCACATTTAGGGGGGAGCGTTGCCTCACATTTAGGGGGAGCGTTGCCTCACATTTAGGGGGAGCGTTGCCTCACATTTAGGGGGAGCGTTGCCTCACATTTAGGGGGAGCGTTGCCTCACATTTAGGGGGAGCGTTGCCTCACATTTAGGGGGAGCGTTGCCTCACATTTAGGGGGGAGCGTTGCCTCACATTTAGGGGGAGCGTTGCCTCACATTTAGGGGGAGCGTTGCCTCACATTTAGGGGGAGCGTTGCCTCACATTTAGGGGAGCGTTGCCTCACATTTAGGGGGAGCGTTGCCTCACATTTAGGGGGGAGCGTTGCCTCACATTTAGGGGAGCGTTGCCTCACATTTAGGGGGAGCGTTGCCTCACATTTAGGGGGAGCGTTGCCTCACATTTAGGGGAGCGTTGCCTCACATTTAGGGGGAGCGTTGCCTCACATTTAGGGGGGAGCGTTGCCTCACATTTAGGGGGAGCGTTGCCTCACATTTAGGGGGAGCGTTGCCTCACATTTAGGGGGAGCGTTGCCTCACATTTAGGGGGAGCGTTGCCTCACATTTAGGGGGAGCGTTGCCTCACATTTAGGGGAGCGTTGCCTCACATTTAGGGGGAGCGTTGCCTCACATTTAGGGGGAGCGTTGCCTCACATTTAGGGGGAGCGTTGCCTCACATTTAGGGGGAGCGTTGCCTCACATTTAGGGGGAGCGTTGCCTCACATTTAGGGGGAGCGTTGCCTCACATTTAGGGGGAGCGTTGCCTCACATTTAGGGGAGCGTTGCCTCACATTTAGGGGGGGGCGTTGCCTCACATTTAGGGGGGGCGTTGCCTCACATTTAGGGGGGCGTTGCCTCACATTTAGGGGGCGTTTCCTCCTCACATTTAGGGGGCGTTTCCTCCTCACATTTAGGGGGCGTTTCCTCCTCACATTTAGGGGGCGTTTCCTCCTCACATTTAGGGGGGCGTTTCCTCCTCACATTTAGGGGGGCGTTTCCTCCTCACATTTAGGGGGCGTTTCCTCCTCACATTTAGGGGGGCGTTTCCTCCTCACATTTAGGGGGCGTTCCTCCTCACATTTAGGGGGCGTTTCCTCCTCACATTTAGGGGGCGTTTCCTCCTCACATTTAGGGGGCGTTTCCTCCTCACATTTAGGGGGCGTTTCCTCCTCACATTTAGGGGGCGTTTCCTCCTCACATTTAGGGGGCGTTTCCTCCTCACATTTAGGGGGCGTTTCCTCCTCACATTTAGGGGGCGTTCCTCCTCACATTTAGGGGGCGTTTCCTCCTCACATTTAGGGGGCGTTTCCTCCTCACATTTAGGGGGCGTTTCCTCCTCACATTTAGGGGGGGCGTTTCCTCCTCACATTTAGGGGGGGCGTTTCCAATCTCTGTTTGGGAACGGTTTTCCGCCGCTCCCAAAGATAATTGGCGCCGTTTCTGGGACACCTCCACAAACAGGACCAAGCCTGGCCTGCTGAGGAGTGACGGGCTCCATCCTAGCTGGAGGGCTGCTCTCATCTACAGACATAGACAGGGCTCTAACTCCCCTAGCTCCACAATGATATAGCCAGTGGTCCTTCCATGAATTCCTATTGGACCTTGTAGTCATAATATTCACTTTTTGGTGATTTTAATATTCACATGGAAAAGTCCACAGACACACTCCAAAAAGGCTTTCGGAGCCATCATCGACTCAGTGGGTTTTATCCAACACGGTTGGCACTTTCCAGGGGTATCTTTGGATGGGGCCACAGTGCCCCTGACCCCGAATCTATGCTGCAATAGTCTGTGTCGGGGGGCAAGGGTCAGTCTGTTACATCTGATGTAACTCTCCTGTCTTATCAGGTGTCCTGTGTGAATTTAACTTCTCTAGGGTAAGGGGCAGCATTCAGAATTTTGGATGAAAAGCATGCCCAAATTAAACGGGCCCGCTACTCGGGCCCAGAAGATATGATATGCATATAACTGGTAGATTTGGATAGAAAATACTCTAAAGTTTCCTAAACTGTTAAAATAGTGTCTGAGTATAACAGAACTGATTTGGCAGGCGAAATCCATTCAGGAAGTAGTTTTTTTTGGTTTTGTAGTTTTCTATTCAATGCCATTACAGTATCCATTGATTTAGAACTCAAATTGCAGTTCCAATGCCTTCCACTAGATGTCAACAGTCTTTAGAAATTGTTTCAGGCTTGTATTCTGATAAATGAGAGTAAGACCAGTCTGGATGAGTGGACCCTTACGTGTCACAGAGCCTTTTCATGCGCGTGACCGTTTTATATTGACAACGCTATTATCAGGTTGAAATATTATAGATCATTTAGGCTAAAACAACCTGAGGATTGAATATAAACATCGTTTGACATGTTTTTATGAACTTCTACGGATACAATTTGGATTTTTTTGTCTGCCTGTTTTGACTGCATTTGTGCCTGTGGGTAACTGAAGAAAACATGCAAACAAAACAGAGGTTTTTGGATATAAAGAGGGACTTAATCGAACAAAAGGAACATTTATTGAGTAAATTAATGTCTTCTGAGTGCCACCATATGAAGATCATCAAAGGTAAGTGATTAATTTGATCTCTGTTTCTGACTTGTGTAACTCCTCTACTTGGCTGGTTACTGTTTGTAATGATTTGTCTGCTGGGCGATGTTCTCAAATAATCGTACGGTATGCCTTTTGCCATAAAGCTTTTTTTTAATTTTTTATTATCTGACACCGTGGTTGGATTCACAAGAAGTTCATCATTAAACCTTTGTCAAATATGTTTTGTTTTCTGAATTTTTATAATGAGTATTTCTGTATTTGAATTTGGTGTTCTGCAATCTGGATGGTGGCCAGGTGGGACGCGTCCCACATACCCTAGAGAGGGTAAGTATTCTCGTAAGGACCATGTCCCAGGACTACCTGACATGATGACTCCTTGCTGTCCCCAGTCCACCTGGCCGTGCTGCTGCTCCAGTTTCAACTGTTCTGCCTTATTATTATTTGACCATGCTGGTCATTTATGAACATTTGAACATCTTGGCCATGTTCTGTTATAATCTCCACCCGGCACAGCCAAAAGAGGACTGGCCAGCCCACATCGCCTGGTTCCTCTCTAGGTTTCTTCCTAGGTTTTGGCCTTTCTAGAGAGTTTTTCCTAGCCACCGTGCTTCTACACCTGCATTGCTTGCTGTTTGGGGTTTTAGGTCTGGGTTTCTGTACAGCACTTTGTGACATCAGCTGATGTAAGAAGGTTATAAATACATTTGATTTGATGTTTAGTGGCGAGCCGGGTGCCGCTTGGTGGCGAGCCGGGTGCCGCTTGGTGGCGAGCCGGGTGCCGCTTGGTGGCGAGCCGGGTGCCGCTTGGTGGCGAGCCGGGTGCCGCTTGGTGGCGAGACGGGTGCCGCTTGGTGGCGAGACGGGTGCCGCTTGGTGGCGAGACGGGTGCCGCTTGGTGGCGAGACGGGTGCCGCTTGGTGGCGAGACGGGTGCCGCTTGGTGGCGAGACGGGTGCCGCTTGGTGGCGAGACGGGTGCCGCTTGGTGGCGAGACGGGTGCCGCTTGGTGGCGAGACGGGTGCCGCTTGGTGGCGAGACGGGTGCCGCTTGGTGGCGAGACGGGTGCCGCTTGGTGGCGAGACGGGTGCCGCTTGGTGGCGAGACGGGTGCCGCTTGGTGGCGAGGACGGGTGCCGCTTAGTGGCGAGACGGGTGCCGCTTAGTGGCGAGACGGGTGCCGCTTAGTGGCGAGACGGGTGCCGTTTAGTGGCGAGACGGGTGCCGTTTAGTGGCGAGACGGGTGCCGTTTAGTGGCGAGACGGGTGCCGTTTAGTGGCGAGGCGGGTGCCGTTTAGTGGCGAGGCGGGTGCCGTTTACCTGACGTTGCTGGTGTCATTGAACTCCTCTGCCCACTTCTTCCGGTTCAGGGCATTGGTGGAGCCGTCCAAGCGGTAGTAGTCTATGTTCCGGAACCACTTCCCCTCACCTGCACAGGTAAACACACAGTGTCGTCAGACGACAGTTTTCAAAGACTACAGTCATCATACAGTTGGACCTTTCCTGTCAGCTTCAGTTTAGGTAGTCCATAGGCAAGCCTTCTCCCAAACCAATCCTTGAACAGGCCTAGTTTCAAAACGAATCACTAGAGTCTGGGCCAGGAGTGAAGCCCCTCGTTGAAGCCATGAAGTGTAAGGATGACCACAGTGCTGCAGGTACTACTGCAGAAAACAGGATCCTGCACCATAATGAAAGGAATTTATATCAAACAAGTTACAAGCATATTTTAGTAGCTAATGGCAACCTGCAGTACCAAGTCAGTCTACAATACTCAATGAGAAGGAGGCAGTACCAAGTCAGTCTACAATACTCAATGAGAAGGAGGCAGTACCAAGTCAGTCTACAATACTCAATGAGAAGGAGGCAGTACCAAGTCAGTCTACAATACTCAATGAGAAGGAGGCAGTACCAAGTCAGTCTACAATACTCAATGAGAAGGAGGCAGTACCAAGTCAGTCTACAATACTCAATGAGAAGGAGGCAGTACCAAGTCAGTCTACATCACAATACAGAGAGAGAGGTAGTAGAGGTCAGGGAGTAGAGGTTACGGGGGTAGAGGTCAGGGGTCAGGGAGTAGCGGTCAGGGAGTAGAGGTTACGGGGGTAGAGTATAGGGGTCAGGGAGTAGAGGTCAGGGCAGTATAGTACCTTTGTAGGGAGACTGTTTCTCCTCCTCTTTGGCTCGGCCAGCCAGCTCCAGGAAGTCTTCAATCAGGTCCAGAGAGATCAGAGACTGACTGAACACCAGACTGATGAGGGGACAGAAGACGCGTCAACACCACCGGACTGTCATGTTAACAGGACATTTAAAACAGGGAAACAGTCCCACCATTTTGAAGCATTTCATTCAAGCACTTAGCATTGATCAATTCAACACAACGTTCTCCAGAGCTCCTTACACTTTGTCTTCCACCTCCTCGGCCATACGGAGAATCTCAAACAGCAGCACCATCTTCCCAGAATGCTCCAGGATCTCAGAGTCGGCCTCCGTAACAAACTCCTTGTGCCAGTCAGGACTCCTGGTGCCAGGGCTGGAAGCTGGGCGCACTGGGGGAGAGCAGAGGGCAAGGGTTAGAGGTCAGAGCTGGAGCAGTGAGCTCAGATGGTTCATGTTATGTACAGTGCCTTTCAAAAGTATTCAGACCTCTTAGATTTCTTCACATTTTATTGTGTTACAAAGTGGGATTAAAATGGATTTAATTGTCTGTTTTTTGTTGTTGTCAACAATCTACACAAAACACTGTCAAAATGGAAGAATAATTCTATGACTCTTTGTTCTAACAGAGCAAACCTTACTTCAACATTCCCTTCCTGACACCATAACATCACACATTTCTAGTGAGATAACAGGCTCTATATAATTTTATTTCTATACCTTCCTCCTGTGGCTCCGCCCGGTTGCGGCTGGAGGGGTCTCCCCCTCGGGAGCTGGTGTTCCACTCCTTAATCACCTCGAGAGCGTCACTGTCTGAGTCACTGTCCTTCTTCCTGGCCTTCCCCCGCTTCTTCTTCCTACAGGGGGGGCAGAGCAACGTTGTACATTACAGTACGATAAGACAGTCCGGTTGTACATTACACTACGATAAGACAGTCCGGTTGTACATTACACTACGATAAGACAGTCCGGTTGTACATT
Organism: Oncorhynchus gorbuscha; assembly: GCF_021184085.1. Taxonomy (NCBI): domain Eukaryota; kingdom Metazoa; phylum Chordata; class Actinopteri; order Salmoniformes; family Salmonidae; genus Oncorhynchus; species Oncorhynchus gorbuscha. The sequence goes on along the minus strand of NC_060185.1, from coordinate 100,294,714 downwards.
ACAGCACAATAAGACAGTCCGGTTGTACATTACACTACGATAAGACAGTCCGGTTGTACATTACACTACGATAAGACAGTCCGGTTGTACATTACAGCACAATAAGACAGTCCGGTTGTACATTACACTACGATAAGACAGTCCGGTTGTACATTACAGTACGATAAGACAGTCCGGTTGTACAAAATATCTGACACCACTCTGATATAGTAGATGTGTTGGGAATATATCTGACACCACTCTGATATAGTAGATGTGGGGAATATATCTGACACCACTCTGATATAGTAGATGTGTTGGGAATATATCTGACATTACTCTGATATAGTAGATGTGTTGATATAGTAGATGTAGATGTGTTGGGAATATATCTGACATTACTCTGATATAGTAGATGTGTTGGGAATATATTGACACCACTCTGATATAGTAGATATACTCTGATATAGTAGATGTGTTGGGAATATATCTGACACCACTCTGATATAGTAGATGTGTTGGGAATATATCTGACACCACTCTGATATAGTAGATGTGTTGGGAATATATCTGACACCACTCTGATATAGTAGATGTGTTGGGAATATATCTGACATCACTCTGATATAGTAGATGTGTTGGGAATATATCTGACACCACTCTGATATAGTAGATGTGTTGGGAATATATCTGACACCACTCTGATATAGTAGATGTGTTGGGAATATATCTGACATTACTCTGATATAGTAGATGTGTTGGGAATATATCTGACACCACTCTGATATAGTAGATGTGTTGGGAATATATCTGACATCACTCTGATATAGTAGATGTGTTGGGATGTGTTGAATATATCTGACATTACTCTGATATAGTAGATGTGTTGGGAATATATCTGACACCACTCTGATATAGTAGATGTGTTGGGATGTTTCCCTGTAAATAATATGTTGTTACTTTTTCTGTTTCTCGTCTTCAGAGGTCATGCTCATGGAAGACTCCTCGGTCTCCGAGGCGATGAACTCGTCCATGCTGTCCTCGTCAAAGTACCCCTAAAACAACAAGACACAGTCAGAACCCCTGAGACAGAACCCCTGAGACACCATCAGAAGGGGAGACAGACAGACAGCCGGGCGAGGGGACACAGACAGACAGCCGGGCGAGGGGACACAGACAGACAGCCGGGCGAGGGGACACAGACAGACAGCCGGGCGAGGGGACACAGACAGACAGCCGGGCGAGGGGACACAGACAGACAGCCGGGCGAGGGGACACAGACAGACAGCCGGGCGAGGGGACACAGACAGACAGCCGGGCGAGGGGACACAGACAGACAGCCGGGCGAGGGGACACAGACAGACAGCCGGGCGAGGGGACACAGACAGACAGCCGGGCGAGGGGACACAGACAGACAGCCGGGCGAGGGGACAGAGACAGACAGCCGGGCGAGGGGACAGAGACAGACAGCCGGGCGAGGGGACAGAGACAGACAGCCGGGCGAGGGAGACAGACAGACAGCCGGGCGAGGGAGACAGACAGACAGCCGGGAGAGGGGAGGGAGACAGACAGACAGCCGGGCGAGGGAGACAGACAGACAGCCGGGCGAGGGGAGGGAGACAGACAGACAGCCGGGCGAGGGGAGGGAGACAGACAGACAGCCGGGCGAGGGGACAGAGACAGACAGCCGGGCGAGGGGACAGAGACAGACAGCCGGGCGAGGGGACAGAGACAGACAGCCGGGCGAGGGGACAGAGACAGACAGCCGGGCGAGGGGACAGAGACAGACAGCCGGGCGAGGGGACAGAGACAGACAGCCGGGCGAGGGGACAGAGACAGACAGCCGGGCGAGGGACAGAGACAGACAGCCGGGCGAGGGGACAGAGACAGACAGCCGGGCGAGGGGACAGAGACAGACAGCCGGGCGAGGGGACAGAGACAGACAGCCGGGCGAGGGGACAGAGACAGACAGCCGGGCGAGGGGACAGAGACAGACAGCCGGGCGAGGGAGGGAGACAGACAGCCAGGCGAGGGAGACAGACAGCCAGGCGAGGGAGACAGACAGACAGACAGCCGGGCGAGGGAGACAGACAGACAGCCGGGCGAGGGAGACAGACAGACAGCCGGGCGAGGGAGACAGACAGACAGCCGGGCGAGGGGAAAGACAGACAGACAGCCGGGCGAGGGGAAAGACAGGAAAAGTGTGTGTACCTTGTTTTCCTTGCTGATGTAGTCCAGCTGCAGGCACCAGGGATGGGTCCAGATTCTGCTGAGCATCTGGAAGTCCTGGAACAGTTTGGTCCCGGCTCGGCCCCGACCCCCCTCCACCGCGTTCCCCGCACCTGCCCACAGAGACAGAGCGAGACAGAGAGGTGCGTGAGAGAGGGAGAATGTATTTCTTTCATACCCACCACAGCTGTAGCTGAATAAGGTACCACTCCCTCACACTCATAACATCAAAACAAATGTAGTGCTATAATCACGGTTGTTTTGGGGTTTTCTGTTCCTTTTCTATTCGGTTTTTAGATATTCACTTGAAATTCAGTTCATTTGCTAGTTTTTATGAACAAATATTAATATTTATTTTGAATATAATTTAGGGACAGAAAGTAGCGTTATGCATGAGAGGCTCGGAGCCATTTATGTAGTCCAGCCCCCCCCTAATAGCAGGGCTGCTACCCCGGGCCCCCACCCCCCTAATAGCAGGGCTGCTACCCCGGGCCCCCACCCCCCTAATAGCAGGGCTGCTACCCCGGGCCCCCACCCCCTAATAGCAGGGCTGCTACCCCGGGCCCCCACCCCCTAATAGCAGGGCTGCTACCCCGGGCCCCCACCCCCTAATAGCAGGGCTGCTACCCCGGGCCCCCACCCCCTAATAGCAGGGCTGCTACCCCGGGCCCCCACCCCCTAATAGCAGGGCTGCTACCCCGGGCCCCCACCCCTAATAGCAGGGCTGCTACCCCGGGCCCCCACCCCCTAATAGCAGGGCTACCCCGGGCCCCCACCCCTAATAGCAGGGCTAACCCGGGCCCTAATATGTACCTGTTAAGTGCTCCAGGTAGTGTCGGTATAGAGTACACTGGATGGGCGTGACTCTGACGGACACAACGTACTCATGTTTAGGAGGCAGGAACTTGGTCAGGGCAGAGTAGTCTCTTCTCTGGAGAGAGAGCAGAGAGACCAGTAAACACACTGTAGTCTCTTCTCTGGAGAGAGAGCAGAGACCAGTAAACACACTGTAGTCTCTTCTCTGGAGAGAGAGCAGAGAGACCAGTAAACACACGGTAGTCTCTCTTCTCTAGTCTCTTCTCTGGAGAGAGAGCAGAGAGACCAGTAAACACACTGTAGTCTCTTCTCTGGAGAGAGAGCAGAGAGACCAGTAAACACACTGTAGTCTCTTCTCTGGAGAGAGAGCAGAGAGACCAGTAAACACACGGTAGTCTCTTCTCTGGAGAGAGAGCAGAGAGACCAGTAAACACACGGTAGTCTCTTCTCTGGAGAGAGAGCAGAGAGACCAGTAAACACACGGTAGTCTCTTCTCTGGAGAGAGAGCAGAGAGACCAGTAAACACACGGTAGTCTCTTCTCTGGAGAGAGACCAGTAAACAGACGGTAGTCTCTTCTCTGGAGAGAGACCAGTAAACAGACGGTAGTCTCTTCTCTGGAGAGAGACCAGTAAACACACGGTAGTCTCTTCTCTGGAGAGAGAGCAGAGAGACCAGTAAACACACGGTAGTCTTCTCTGGAGAGAGACCAGTAAACACACGGTAGTCTCTTCTCTGGAGAGAGACCAGTAAACACACGGTAGTCTCTTCTCTGGAGAGCAGAGAGACCAGTAAACACACGGTAGTCTCTTCTCTGGAGAGCAGAGAGACCAGTAAACACACGGTAGTCTGCTCTGGAGAGAGACCAGTAAACACACGGTAGTCTGCTCTGGAGAGAGACCAGTAAACACACGGTAGTCTCTTCTCTGAGAAGGGAGGGACAGTCAAAGAGACACGTTTTTTTTAAACAGTCCGTCAATGGAAACAGCCTGAGGTTGTCGATATCAGTCAGAAATACTTATTCTAGTGTCAAAACGGTCTACAAAGTGGAGGACAATTTAGTCATAAAGTCAGTCTCATCCAAAACTGAGATTCACGTGGTAAAGTGGTATCCACAAGTTCATCTTCCGGGGCGGCAGGGTAGCCTAGTGGTTAGAGTGTAGAGGTGGCAGGTAGCCTAGTGGTTAGAGTGTAGAGGAGGCAGGTAGCCTAGTGGTTAGAGTGTAGAGGTGGCAGGGTAGCCTAGTGGTTAGAGTGTAGAGGTGGCAGGTAGCCTAGTGGTTAGAGTGTAGAGGAGGCAGGGTAGCCTAGTGGTTAGAGTGTAGAGGTGGCAGGTAGCCTAGTGGTTGGAGTGTAGAGGTGGCAGGTAGCCTAGTGGTTAGAGTGTAGAGGAGGCAGGGTAGCCTAGTGGTTAGAGTGTAGAGGTGGCAGGTAGCCTAGTGGTTAGAGTGTAGAGGTGGCAGGGTAGCCTAGTGGTTAGAGTGTAGAGGTGGCAGGTAGCCTAGTGGTTAGAGTGTAGAGGAGGTAGGTAGCCTAGTGGTTAGAGTGTAGAGGAGGTAGGGTAGCCTAGTGGTTAGAGTGTAGAGGAGGCAGGTAGCCTAGTGGTTAGAGTGTAGAGGTGGCAGGTAGCCTAGTGGTTAGAGTGTAGAGGAGGCAGGTAGCCTAGTGGTTAGAGTGTAGAGGAGGTAGGGTAGCCTAGTGGTTAGAGTGTAGAGGTGGCAGGTAGCCTAGTGGTTAGAGTGTAGAGGTGGCAGGTAGCCTAGTGGTTAGAGTGTAGAGGAGGCAGGTAGCCTAGTGGTTAGAGTGTAGAGGAGGTAGGGTAGCCTAGTGGTTAGAGTGTAGAGGAGGCAGGGTAGCCTAGTGGTTAGAGTGTAGAGGTGGCAGGGTAGCCTAGTGGTTAGAGTGTAGAGGTGGCAGGGTAGCCTAGTGGTTAGAGTGTAGAGGTGGCAGGGTAGCCTAGTGGTTAGAGTGTAGAGGTGGCAGGGTAGCATAGTGGTTAGAGTGTAGAGGTGGCAGGGTAGCCTAGTGGTTAGAGTGTAGAGGTGGCAGGTAGCCTAGTGGTTAGAGTGTAGAGGTGGCAGGTAGCCTAGTGGTTAGTGTGTAGAGGTGGCAGGTAGCCTAGTGGTTAGAGTGTAGAGGTGGCAGGTAGCCTAGTGGTTAGAGTGTAGAGGCGGCAGGGTAGCCTAGTGGTTAGAGTGTAGAGGTGGCAGGTAGCCTAGTGGTTAGAGTGTAGAGGTGGCAGGTAGCCTAGTGGTTAGAGTGTAGAGGTGGCAGGTAGACTAGTGGTTAGAGTGTAGAGGTGTCAGGTAGCCTAGTGGTTAGTGTAGAGGTGGCAGGGTAGCCTAGTGGTTAGAGTGTAGAGGCGGCAGGGTAGCCTAGTGGTTAGAGTGTAGAGGGGGCAGGGTAGCCTAGTGGTTAGAGTGTAGGGGAGGCAGGTAGCCTAGTGGTTAAAGTGTAGTGGGTTCGATTCCCGGGACCACCCATATGTAGAATGTATGCACACATGACTGTAAGTCGCTTTGGATAAAAGCGTCAGCTAAATGGCATATTATTTTATATATTATTATAGAGGGGGCAGGGTAGCCTAGTGGTTAGAGTGTAGGGGTGGCAGGTAGCCTAGTGGTTAGAGTGTAGAGGTGGCAGGGTAGCCTAGTGGTTAGAGTGTAGGGGAGGCAGGTAGCCTAGTGGTTAGAGTGTAGAGGAGGCAGGTAGCCTAGTGGTTAGAGTGTAGAGGTGGCAGGGTAGCCTAGTGGTTAGAGTGTAGAGGTGGCAGGTAGCCTAGTGGTTAGAGTGTAGAGGAGGCAGGGTAGCCTAGTGGTTAGAGTGTAGAGGTGGCAGGTAGCCTAGTGGTTAGAGTGTAGAGGTGGCAGGGTAGCCTAGTGGTTAGAGTGTAGAGGTGGCAGGTAGCCTAGTGGTTAGAGTGTAGAGGAGGTAGGTAGCCTAGTGGTTAGAGTGTAGAGGAGGTAGGGTAGCCTAGTGGTTAGAGTGTAGAGGAGGCAGGTAGCCTAGTGGTTAGAGTGTAGAGGTGGCAGGTAGCCTAGTGGTTAGAGTGTAGAGGAGGCAGGTAGCCTAGTGGTTAGAGTGTAGAGGAGGTAGGGTAGCCTAGTGGTTAGAGTGTAGAGGTGGCAGGTAGCCTAGTGGTTAGAGTGTAGAGGTGGCAGGTAGCCTAGTGGTTAGAGTGTAGAGGAGGCAGGTAGCCTAGTGGTTAGAGTGTAGAGGAGGTAGGGTAGCCTAGTGGTTAGAGTGTAGAGGAGGCAGGGTAGCCTAGTGGTTAGAGTGTAGAGGTGGCAGGGTAGCCTAGTGGTTAGAGTGTAGAGGTGGCAGGGTAGCCTAGTGGTTAGAGTGTAGAGGTGGCAGGGTAGCCTAGTGGTTAGAGTGTAGAGGTGGCAGGGTAGCATAGTGGTTAGAGTGTAGAGGTGGCAGGGTAGCCTAGTGGTTAGAGTGTAGAGGTGGCAGGTAGCCTAGTGGTTAGAGTGTAGAGGTGGCAGGTAGCCTAGTGGTTAGTGTGTAGAGGTGGCAGGTAGCCTAGTGGTTAGAGTGTAGAGGTGGCAGGTAGCCTAGTGGTTAGAGTGTAGAGGCGGCAGGGTAGCCTAGTGGTTAGAGTGTAGAGGTGGCAGGTAGCCTAGTGGTTAGAGTGTAGAGGTGGCAGGTAGCCTAGTGGTTAGAGTGTAGAGGTGGCAGGTAGACTAGTGGTTAGAGTGTAGAGGTGTCAGGTAGCCTAGTGGTTAGTGTAGAGGTGGCAGGGTAGCCTAGTGGTTAGAGTGTAGAGGCGGCAGGGTAGCCTAGTGGTTAGAGTGTAGAGGGGGCAGGGTAGCCTAGTGGTTAGAGTGTAGGGGAGGCAGGTAGCCTAGTGGTTAAAGTGTAGTGGGTTCGATTCCCGGGACCACCCATATGTAGAATGTATGCACACATGACTGTAAGTCGCTTTGGATAAAAGCGTCAGCTAAATGGCATATTATTTTATATATTATTATAGAGGGGGCAGGGTAGCCTAGTGGTTAGAGTGTAGGGGTGGCAGGTAGCCTAGTGGTTAGAGTGTAGAGGTGGCAGGGTAGCCTAGTGGTTAGAGTGTAGGGGAGGCAGGTAGCCTAGTGGTTAGAGTGTAGAGGAGGCAGGGTAGCCTAGTGGTTAGAGTGTAGAGGTGGCAGGTAGCCTAGTGGTTAGAGTGTAGAGGTGGCAGGTAGCCTAGTGGTTGGAGTGTAGAGGTGGCAGGTAGCCTAGTGGTTAGAGTGTAGAGGAGGCAGGGTAGCCTAGTGGTTAGAGTGTAGAGGTGGCAGGTAGCCTAGTGGTTAGAGTGTAGAGGTGGCAGGGTAGCCTAGTGGTTAGAGTGTAGAGGTGGCAGGTAGCCTAGTGGTTAGAGTGTAGAGGAGGTAGGTAGCCTAGTGGTTAGAGTGTAGAGGAGGTAGGGTAGCCTAGTGGTTAGAGTGTAGAGGAGGCAGGTAGCCTAGTGGTTAGAGTGTAGAGGTGGCAGGTAGCCTAGTGGTTAGAGTGTAGAGGAGGCAGGTAGCCTAGTGGTTAGAGTGTAGAGGAGGTAGGGTAGCCTAGTGGTTAGAGTGTAGAGGTGGCAGGTAGCCTAGTGGTTAGTGTAGAGGTGGCAGGTAGCCTAGTGGTTAGAGTGTAGAGGAGGCAGGTAGCCTAGTGGTTAGAGTGTAGAGGAGGTAGGGTAGCCTAGTGGTTAGAGTGTAGAGGAGGCAGGGTAGCCTAGTGGTTAGAGTGTAGAGGTGGCAGGGTAGCCTAGTGGTTAGAGTGTAGAGGTGGCAGGGTAGCCTAGTGGTTAGAGTGTAGAGGTGGCAGGGTAGCCTAGTGGTTAGAGTGTAGAGGTGGCAGGGTAGCATAGTGGTTAGAGTGTAGAGGTGGCAGGGTAGCCTAGTGGTTAGAGTGTAGAGGTGGCAGGTAGCCTAGTGGTTAGAGTGTAGAGGTGGCAGGTAGCCTAGTGGTTAGTGTGTAGAGGTGGCAGGTAGCCTAGTGGTTAGAGTGTAGAGGTGGCAGGTAGCCTAGTGGTTAGAGTGTAGAGGCGGCAGGGTAGCCTAGTGGTTAGAGTGTAGAGGTGGCAGGTAGCCTAGTGGTTAGAGTGTAGAGGTGGCAGGTAGCCTAGTGGTTAGAGTGTAGAGGTGGCAGGTAGCCTAGTGGTTAGAGTGTAGAGGTGTCAGGTAGCCTAGTGGTTAGTGTAGAGGTGGCAGGTAGCCTAGTGGTTAGAGTGTAGAGGCGGCAGGGTAGCCTAGTGGTTAGAGTGTAGAGGGGGCAGGGTAGCCTAGTGGTTAGAGTGTAGGGGAGGCAGGTAGCCTAGTGGTTAAAGTGTAGTGGGTTCGATTCCCGGGACCACCCATATGTAGAATGTATGCACACATGACTGTAAGTCGCTTTGGATAAAAGCGTCAGCTAAATGGCATATTATTTTATATATTATTATAGAGGGGGCAGGGTAGCCTAGTGGTTAGAGTGTAGGGGTGGCAGGTAGCCTAGTGGTTAGAGTGTAGAGGTGGCAGGGTAGCCTAGTGGTTAGAGTGTAGGGGAGGCAGGTAGCCTAGTGGTTAGAGTGTAGAGGCGGCAGGTAGCCTAGTGGTTAGAGTGTAGAGGTGGCAGGTAGCCTAGTGGTTAGAGTGTAGAGGTGGCAGGTAGCCTAGTGGTTAGAGTGTAGAGGTGGCAGGGTAGCCTAGTGGTTAGAGTGTAGAGGTGGCAGGGTAGCCTAGTGGTTAGAGTGTAGAGGAGGTAGGGTAGCCTAGTGGTTAGAGTGGAGGGGAGGCAGGTAGCCTAGTGGTTAGAGTGTAGAGGTGGCAGGGTAGCCTAGTGGTTAGAGTGGAGGGGCGGCAGGTAGCCTAGTGGTTAGAGCGTTGGACTAGTAACCAGCAGGTCGCCTAGTGGTTAGAGTGGAGGGGCGGCAGGTAGCCTAGTGGTTAGAGCGTTGGACTAGTAACCAGCAGGTCGCCTAGTGGTTAGAGCGTTGGACTAGTAACCAGCAGGTAGCCTAGTGGTTAGAGCGTTGGACTAGTAACCAGCAGGTAGCCTAGTGGTTAGAGTGTTGGACTAGTAACCAGCAGGTCGCCTAGTGGTTAGAGCATTGGACTAGTAACCGGAAGGTTGCAAGTTCAAATCCCGAGCTGACAAGGTACTAATCTGTCGTTCTGCCCCTGAACAGGCAGTTAACCCACTGTTCCCAGGCCGTCATTGAAAATAAGAATTTGTTCTTAACCTCGAGGGGGGCCCACATTCATTTTGTGAGTCACTCTCACTCAGATATCATATTATTAAGATGAAAAAATGTATGGAATTACAGGAAATTTGCTGTAAAACTGCACATTTTTCCCCCCTGATGCCAAAAGGTGGAGAATGGCAGGACATGTTTTATTTTATTTATTTGACCTTTATTTAACTAGGCCTAGTTACAGTGTTATATAGTGTTACAACAGTGTTACCTGAACACATTCATGTTGTGGAGAACGTGAGCTATCCTTTATGAGGCGAACATCACAGGGTTATATAGTGTTACCTGAACACATTCATGTTGTGGAGAACGTGAGCTATCCTTTATGAGGCGAACATCACAGGGTTATATAGTGTTACCTGAACACATTCATGTTGTGCAGAACGTGAGCTATCCTTTATGAGGCGAACATCACAGTGTTATATAGTGTTACCTGAACACATCCATGTTGTGGAGAACGTGAGCTATCCTTTATGAGGCGAACATCACAGGGTTATATAGTGTTACCTGAACACATTCATGTTGTGGAGAACGTGAGCTATCCTTTATGAGGCGAACATCACAGGGTTATATAGTGTTACCTGAACACATTCATGTTGTGCAGAACGTGAGCTATCCTTTATGAGGCGAACATCACAGGGTTATATAGTGTTACCTGAACACATTCATGTTGTGCAGAACGTGAGCTATCCTTTATGAGGCGAACATCACAGGGTTATATAGTGTTACCTGAACACATTCATGTTGTGCAGAACGTGAGCTATCCTTTATGAGGCGAACATCACAGGGTTATATAGTGTTACCTGAACACATTCATGTTGTGCAGAACGTGAGCTATCCTTTATGAGGCGAACATCACAGGGTTATATAGTGTTACCTGAACACATCCATTGAGCATCTCGTAGAGGATGTGGGCCCTCTTCTTCATGATGCGTACATCCTGGTCTGTGGAGTCCGCTGCCTGCCCGTTCTGGATGGGGTTGACGAAGCGGTTCCTGAACTCCTTCACTGACCCCAGCAGGTTCTCCTTGATGAAGTTCACCATGCAGTGGTCTGGACAGGGCACACACACACACACACACACACACACACACACACACACACACACACACACACACACACACACACACACACACACACACACACACACACACACACACACACACACACACACACACACACACACACACACTGGTAGCATAAGTATTCAACCCTCTTGCATTTCTTCACATGTTGTTGTGTTACAATGCGAGATTTAAAAAGGGATTTCATTGTCATTTTTTTGTCGTCCATTTAAACAAAATACTGAAATGAAAAAAATGGAAAAAAAATCAATAAAAAGAGAAATAAAGTAATATATTGATTAGATAAGTATTCAGCCCACATGTTAGAAACAGCCCTGGCAGTGATTACAGCTGTCAGTCTCTGAGGTAAGTCTCATAATTACAGCTGTCAGTCTCTGAGGTAAGTCTCATAATTACAGCTGTCAGTCTGAGGTAAGTCTCATAATTACAGCTGTCAGTCTGAGGTAAGTCTCATAATTACAGCTGTCAGTCTGAGGTAAGTCTCATAATTACAGCTGTCAGTCTCTGAGGTAAGTCTCATAATTACAGCTGTCAGTCTCTGAGGTAAGTCTCATAATTACAGCTGTCAGTCTGAGGTAAGTCTCATAATTACAGCTGTCAGTCTGAGGTAAGTCTCATAATTACAGCTGTCAGTCTGAGGTAAGTCTCATAATTACAGCTGTCAGTCTCTGAGGTAAGTCTCATAATTACAGCTGTCAGTCTCTGAGGTAAGTCTCATAATTACAGCTGTCAGTCTGAGGTAAGTCTCATAATTACAGCTGTCAGTCTGAGGTAAGTCTCATAATTAGCTGTCTGTCTGAGGTAAGTCTCATAATTACAGCTGTCAGTCTGAGGTAAGTCTCATAATTACAGCTGTCAGTCTGAGGTAAGTCTCATAATTACAGCTGTCAGTCTGAGGTAAGTCTCATAATTACAGCTGTCAGTCTGAGGTAAGTCTCATAATTAGCTGTCTGTCTGAGGTAAGTCTCATAATTACAGCTGTCAGTCTGAGGTAAGTCTCATAATTACAGCTGTCAGTCTGAGGTAAGTCTCATAATTACAGCTGTCTGAGGTAAGTCTCATAATTACAGCTGTCAGTCTCTGAGGTAAGTCTCATAATTACAGCTGTCAGTCTCTGAGGTAAGTCTCATAATTACAGCTGTCAGTCTCTGAGGTAAGTCTCATAATTACAGCTGTCAGTCTCTGAGGTAAGTCTCATAATTACAGCTGTCAGTCTCTGAGGTAAGTCTCATAATTACAGCTGTCAGTCTCTGAGGTAAGTCTCATAATTACAGCTGTCAGTGTGAGGTAAGTCTCATAATTACAGCTGTCAGTCTCTGAGGTAAGTCTCATAATTACAGCTGTCAGTCTCTGAGGTAAGTCTCATAATTACAGCTGTCAGTGTGAGGTAAGTCTCATAATTACAGCTGTCAGTATCTGAGGTAAGTCTCATAATTACAGCTGTCAGTCTCTGAGGTAAGTCTCATAATTACAGCTGTCAGTCTCTGAGGTAAGTCTCATAATTACAGCTGTCAGTCTCTGAGGTAAGTCTCATAATTACAGCTGTCAGTCTCTGAGGTAAGTCTCATAATTACAGCTGTCAGTCTGAGGTAAGTCTCATAATTAGCTGTCTGTCTGAGGTAAGTCTCATAATTAGCTGTCAGTATCTGAGGTAAGTCTCATAATTACAGCTGTCAGTATCTGAGGTAAGTCTCATAATTACAGCTGTCAGTATCTGAGGTAAGTCTCATAATTACAGCTGTCAGTCTCTGAGGTAAGTCTCATAATTACAGCTGTCAGTCTCTGAGGTAAGTCTCATAATTACAGCTGTCAGTCTGAGGTAAGTCTCATAATTACAGCTGTCAGTCTGAGGTAAGTCTCATAATTACAGCTGTCTGAGGTAAGTCTCATAATTACAGCTGTCAGTCTCTGAGGTAAGTCTCATAATTACAGCTGTCAGTCTCTGAGGTAAGTCTCATAATTACAGCTGTCAGTCTCTGAGGTAAGTCTCATAATTACAGCTGTCAGTCTCTGAGGTAAGTCTCATAATTACAGCTGTCAGTCTCTGAGGTAAGTCTCATAATTACAGCTGTCAGTCTCTGAGGTAAGTCTCATAATTACAGCTGTCAGTCTCTGAGGTAAGTCTCATAATTACAGCTGTCAGTGTGAGGTAAGTCTCATAATTACAGCTGTCAGTCTCTGAGGTAAGTCTCATAATTACAGCTGTCAGTCTCTGAGGTAAGTCTCATAATTACAGCTGTCAGTGTGAGGTAAGTCTCATAATTACAGCTGTCAGTATCTGAGGTAAGTCTCATAATTACAGCTGTCAGTCTCTGAGGTAAGTCTCATAATTACAGCTGTCAGTCTCTGAGGTAAGTCTCATAATTACAGCTGTCAGTCTCTGAGGTAAGTCTCATAATTACAGCTGTCAGTCTGAGGTAAGTCTCATAATTACAGCTGTCAGTCTGAGGTAAGTCTCATAATTACAGCTGTCTGAGGTAAGTCTCATAATTACAGCTGTCAGTCTCTGAGGTAAGTCTCATAATTACAGCTGTCAGTCTCTGAGGTAAGTCTCATAATTACAGCTGTCAGTCTCTGAGGTAAGTCTCATAATTACAGCTGTCAGTCTCTGAGGTAAGTCTCATAATTACAGCTGTCAGTGTGAGGTAAGTCTCATAATTACAGCTGTCAGTCTCTGAGGTAAGTCTCATAATTACAGCTGTCAGTCTCTGAGGTAAGTCTCATAATTACAGCTGTCAGTGTGAGGTAAGTCTCATAATTACAGCTGTCAGTATCTGAGGTAAGTCTCATAATTACAGCTGTCAGTCTCTGAGGTAAGTCTCATAATTACAGCTGTCAGTCTCTGAGGTAAGTCTCATAATTACAGCTGTCAGTCTCTGAGGTAAGTCTCATAATTACAGCTGTCAGTCTCTGAGGTAAGTCTCATAATTACAGCTGTCAGTCTGAGGTAAGTCTCATAATTAGCTGTCAGTATCTGAGGTAAGTCTCATAATTAGCTGTCAGTATCTGAGGTAAGTCTCATAATTACAGCTGTCAGTATCTGAGGTAAGTCTCATAATTACAGCTGTCAGTATCTGAGGTAAGTCTCATAATTACAGCTGTCAGTCTCTGAGGTAAGTCTCATAATTACAGCTGTCTGTCTGAGGTAAGTCTCATAATTACAGCTGTCAGTCTCTGAGGTAAGTCTCATAAGAGCTTTGCCCACCTGGATTGTCCAATATTTCCCCGTTAATTAGTTTCAGAAATTCTTCAAGCTCAGTCAAGATTTAAAGATGCAATATGCAGAAATCGCTCTGCCATTTCCTGGTAGCTAAAATTCGAATAGTTCGCCTAATTTCATTTGCAGAATTTGCTTCGCTCTTCGAATTTATGAAGTATTGTGTAGATAGACGACAACAACAACAAGAATCACATTTAAATCCATTTGAATCCCTCTCTGAAAAGGAACAAAAATGTGAAAAATATTCTCTGGTATGAATACTTAAGACACCCACTAAAAACCCTGAATATAGACAGGACACTAGGAGCGTCCTGAACATCAAGCTGTCCCTCTACAGAAACAGGAGATGGACTGCTGCCCTACGGGCCGTTCTGGTTCCCTCTACAGAAACAGGAGATGGACTGCTGCCCTACGGGCCGTTCTGGTTCCCTCTACAGAAACAGGAGATGGACTGCTGCCCTACGGGCCGTTCTGGTTCCCTCTACAGAAACAGGAGATGGACTGCTGCCCTACGGGCCGTTCTGGTTCCCTCTACAGAAACAGGAGATGGACTGCTGCCCTACGGGCCGTTCTGGTTCCCTCTACAGAAACAGGAGATGGACTGCTGCCCTACGGGCCGTTCTGGTTCCCTCTACAGAAACAGGAGATGGACTGCTGCCCTACGGGCCGTTCTGGTTCCCTCTACAGAAACAGGAGATGGACTGCTGCCCTACGGGCCGTTCTGGTTCCCTCTACAGAAACAGGAGATGGACTGCTGCCCTACGGGCCGTTCTGGTTCCCTCTACAGAAACAGGAGATGGACTCCTGCCCTACGGGCCGTTCTGGTTCCCTCTACAGAAACAGGAGATGGACTCCTGCCCTACGGGCCGTTCTGGTTCCCTCTACAGAAACAGGAGATGGACTCCTGCCCTACGGGCCGTTCTGGTTCCCTCTACAGAAACAGGAGATGGACTCCTGCCCTACGGGCCGTTCTGGTTCCCTCTACAGAAACAGGAGATGGACTCCTGCCCTACGGGCCGTTCTGGTTCCCTCTACAGAAACAGGAGATGGACTCCTGCCCTACGGGCCGTTCTGGTTCCCTCTACAGAAACAGGAGATGGACTCCTGCCCTACGGGCCGTTCTGGTTCCCTCTACAGAAACAGGAGATGGACTCCTGCCCTACGGGCCGTTCTGGTTCCCTCTACAGAAACAGGAGATGGACTCCTGCCCTACGGGCCGTTCTGGTTCCCTCTACAGAAACAGGAGATGGACTCCTGCCCTACGGGCCGTTCTGGTTCCCTCTACAGAAACAGGAGATGGACTCCTGCCCTACGGGCCGTTCTGGTTCCCTCTACAGAAACAGGAGATGGACTCCTGCCCTACGGGCCGTTCTGGTTCCCTCTACAGAAACAGGAGATGGACTCCTGCCCTACGGGCCGTTCTGGTTCCCTCTACAGAAACAGGAGATGGACTCCTGCCCTACGGGCCGTTCTGGTTCCCTCTACAGAAACAGGAGATGGACTCCTGCCCTACGGGCCGTTCTGGTTCCCTCTACAGAAACAGGAGATGGACTCCTGCCCTACGGGCCGTTCTGGTTCCCTCTACAGAAACAGGAGATGGACTCCTGCCCTACGGGCCGTTCTGGTTCCCTCTACAGAAACAGGAGATGGACTCCTGCCCTACGGGCCGTTCTGGTTCCCTCTACAGAAACAGGAGATGGACTCCTGCCCTACGGGCCGTTCTGGTTCCCTCTACAGAAACAGGAGATGGACTCCTGCCCTACGGGCCGTTCTGGTTCCCTCTACAGAAACAGGAGATGGACTCCTGCCCTACGGGCCGTTCTGGTTCCCTCTACAGAAACAGGAGATGGACTCCTGCCCTACGGGCCGTTCTGGTTCCCTCTACAGAAACAGGAGATGGACTCCTGCCCTACGGGCCGTTCTGGTTCCCTCTACAGAAACAGGAGATGGACTCCTGCCCTACGGGCCGTTCTGGTTCCCTCTACAGAAACAGGAGATGGACTCCTGCCCTACGGGCCGTTCTGGTTCCCTCTACAGAAACAGGAGATGGACTCCTGCCCTACGGGCCGTTCTGGTTCCCTCTACAGAAACAGGAGATGGACTCCTGCCCTACGGGCCGTTCTGGTTCCCTCTACAGAAACAGGAGATGGACTCCTGCCCTACGGGCCGTTCTGGTTCCCTCTACAGAAACAGGAGATGGACTCCTGCCCTACGGGCCGTTCTGGTTCCCTCTACAGAAACAGGAGATGGACTCCTGCCCTACGGGCCGTTCTGGTTCCCTCTACAGAAACAGGAGATGGACTCCTGCCCTACGGGCCGTTCTGGTTCCCTCTACAGAAACAGGAGATGGACTCCTGCCCTACGGGCCGTTCTGGTTCCCTCTACAGAAACAGGAGATGGACTCCTGCACTACGGGCCGTTCTGGTTCACTCTACAGAAACAGGAGATGGACTCCTGCCCTACGGGCCGTTCTGGTTCCCTCTACAGAAACAGGAGATGGACTCCTGCCCTACGGGCCGTTCTGGTTCCCTCTACTGAAACAGGAGATGGACTGCTGCCCTACGGGCCGTTCTGGTTCCCTCTACAGAAACAGGAGATGGACTCCTGCCCTACGGGCCGTTCTGGTTCCCTCTACAGAAACAGGAGATGGACTCCTGCCCTACGGGCCGTTCTGGTTCCCTCTACAGAAACAGGAGATGGACTCCTGCCCTACGGGCCGTTCTGGTTCCCTCTACAGAAACAGGAGATGGACTCCTGCCCTACGGGCCGTTCTGGTTCCCTCTACAGAAACAGGAGATGGACTCCTGCCCTACGGGCCGTTCTGGTTCCCTCTACAGAAACAGAAGATTGACTCCTGCCCTACGGGCCGTTCTGGTTCCCTCTACAGAAACAGGAGATGGACTGCCGTTCTGGTTCATTCTAACTGTATATAACAACGTAACGGACATACACTCTATGAGGTTGTTCTGCAGTGGAGTGCCGGTGAGCACCACTCTCCGTCGGGTCTTGATGGAGTTCATGGCTTTAGAGATGGCCGACGCCTCGTTCTTCAAGATGTGGCCCTCATCACAGATCACAAAGTCTGGGCCTGGGGAGGGAGACAACACAGAGCAGAGAGTGTTGAGAAGAAACTGGATAAAAGAAATAACCATGTGTGTGTCCTCTACCTACCTGGGTCAACCAGGGTCTTCTGGAAGGTCTCTTTGAGTTTCTTGCTCTTGATGTTTCTACCCTGAGTGAGGTTACGGTACATCTCATAGCCAATGATCATGATTCCTCCATCCTCCTGCCACTGCTGCAGAGCAGACGCTCTCTCCTGAGGACGCTTCACCGTGGCCAGCTCCGTCACCTAGTGACAGACAGAGTAAAGACACACAGACAGCGTAAAGACACACAGACAGCGTAAAGACACACAGACAGCGTAAAGACACACAGACAGCGTAAAGACACACAGACAGCGTAAAGACACACAGACAGAGTAAAGACACACAGACAGAGTAAAGACACACAGACAGAGTAAAGACACACAGACAGCGTAAAGACACACAGACAGCGTAAAGACACACAGACAGCGTAAAGACACACAGACAGAGTAAAGACACACAGACAGAGTAAAGACACACAGACAGAGTAAAGACACACAGACAGAGTAAAGACACACAGACAGAGTAAAGACACACAGACAGAGTAAAGACACACAGACAGAGTAAAGACAGACAGACAGCGTAAAGACACACAGACAGCGTAAAGACACACAGACAGCGTAAAGACACACAGACAGCGTAAAGACACACAGACAGACATAGTGACAGAGCGGGAACACAGACACGGCTCTGGAAGTAACTACAGACCACTGCATAATGATCTGTATCTGTGTGTTTGGGTCAAATTAACATTTGTTTTATTCTGACAACAATTTTCCCAAATAAACACATTTAGAGCTTTTCTTTACAGAAAACAACTGGAATTGTGATCCAGTGAATTATAAGTGAAATAATCTGTCTGTAAACAATTGATGGTGAAATGTTATTTTTTGTTGTTTTTCACCTTATATATTCACATTGTATGTTGTCTACCTCACTTGCTTTGGCAATGTTAACACATGTTTCCCATGCCAATAAAGCCCTTGAATTGAATTGAAATGACTTGTGTCATGCACGAAGTAGATGTCCTAACCGACTTGCCAAAACTATAGTTTGTTAACAAGACATTTGTGGAGTGATTGAAAAACGAGTTTTAATGACTCCAACCTAAGTGTATGTAAACTTCAAACTTCAACTGTGTGAATATATGTGTGTGTGTACCTCTAAACTCTCCTCGTCCTTGAAGCCATACTGCCACTTCTCAAACTCGTTGAGCCAGTTGAGAACGGTGTTGAGAGGACAGACGATCAGAGCCGTGGAGAAGTCTAACTTTTCACACAGCAGTAGTGTGTGGAGGAGGGTTACCACCTAGTGGTATAGACAGGGTTGGATACAGTATAGATATTTACACATAGAGAGGAGTCTAACTTGTCACACAGCAGGGTTAGATACAGTATATATTTACAGTGCATTGGGAAAGCATTCAGACCCCGTGACTTTTTCCACATTGTGTTCCAGCCTCGTTCTAAAATGGATACAATTATTTTTTCCCCCTCAATCAATCTACACACAACACCCAAATAATGGCACACTACCCCCATAAATGACACACTACCCCATAATGACAATAACCCATAATGACACAATACCTCATGAGTCAATACCCCAAGACGACACACTGCCAGATAAAGACAATACCCCAAGACACAATACCCCCATAAATGACACACTACTGACAATACCCCATAACGACTCAATACCCTACCATAACGACTCAAAACCTCATGACACACTGTCCCATAACGACGCGACACACTGTCCCATAACGATAAATCAATCGTTGTCCTGTTGGAAGGTGAACCTTCACCCCAGTCGGAGGTCCTGAGCGCTCTGGAGCAGTTTTTCATCAAGGATCTCTGTCCTTTGATCCGGTCATCTATTCTGACAAGTTTCAGTCCCTGCCACTGGAAAATATCCCCACAGCATGATGCTGCCACCACCATGCTTCCCCGCAGGGATGCTGCCACCACCATGCTTCCCCGCAGGGATGCTGCCACCACCATGCTTCCCCGCAAGGATGCTGCCACCACCATGCTTCCCCGCAGGGATGCTGCCACCACCATGCTTCCCCGCAGGGATGCTGCCACCACCATGCTTCACCGTAGGGATGGTGCCAGGTTTTATCCAGACGTGAAGCTTGGCATTCAGGCCAAAGAGTTCAATCTTGGTTTCATCAGACCAGAGAATCATGTTTCTCACAGTCAGAATCCTCTAGGTGCCTTTTGGCAAACTCCAAGCGGGCTGTCATGGCCTTTACTGAGGAGTGGCTTCTGTCTGGCCATTCTACCATAAAGGCCTGCTTGGTGGAGTGCTGCAGAGACGGGATAAACTTCCAGAAGGACAACCATCTACAAAGAGGAACTCTGGAGCTCTGTCAGAGTGACTATTGGATTCTTGGTCGCCTCCCTGACCAAGGCCATTCTTCCCTGATTGCTCAGTTTGGCCGGGCAGCCAGCTCTAGGAAGAGTCTTGGTGGTTCCAACCTTCTTCCATTTAAGAATGATGGAGGCCACTCTGTTCTTGGGGACCTTCAACGCTGCAGAAACATTTTGGTACCCTTCCCCAGATCTGTGCCTCGACACCATCCTGTCTCGGAGCTCTATGGACAATTTACTTGACCTCATGGATTGGTTTTTGCTCTAACATACACTGTCAACTGTGGGACCTTATATAGTCAGGTGTATTTGTTTCCAAATCAATTGAATTTACCACAGGTGGACTCCAATCAAGCTGTAGAAACATCAAGGATGATCAATGGGAACAGGATGCACCTGAGCTCAATTTCGAGTCTCATAGCAGAGAGTCTGAATACAGAGATATGAGATGTTTTTTATTTAAGACATTTGAAAACAGATCTAAATAAACGTTTTTGCTTTGTCATTATGGGATATTATGATGTCATTATGAGGTATTGTGATTACACTCAACTGAACGACTTGATTAGTGTAGTGTTAGCTAGCTACATAGCTGTCTTTGCTGTCTTCGTATCCAAGATAATTGTGTAGTTTAGAGTGTGTAGTCTTAGAGTGATTATCTTAATTTACCGAGGTTAGCTAGCCAGCTATTTGTCGTCCTTAACGTAGGAGACTCTGCTAGCTAGCCGACAGCTAGCCAACAGCTAGCCAACAGCTAGCCAACAGCTAGCCAACAGCTAGCCAACAGCTAGCCAACAGCTAGCCAACAGCTAGCCAACGTCTTCTGAATAGACTCAACAACCCGGTCGCATTCACAGGTAGTATCACATTCTCATTTTATTTCATTACAGTATAACGGTTTGATTTGTTTGCTCGTAGCTAGCTACATAGCTAGCTACATAGCTGTCTTTGTATCAAAGATAATTGTGTAGTCTAGAGCGATTTTCTAAGTTAGCTAGCCAGCTATTGTCGTTCTTTTAACGCAACGTAACGTAAACATCACTACTAGCTAGCCAGCTAGCCCCCGAATAGCAGCACTGTCGAAACTATTACACTCAACGGAACGACTTGATTAGTGTAGTGTCAACAACGCACCCACTGCCAGCTAGCCTACTTCAGCAGTACTGTATCATTTTAATCATTTTAGTCAATAAGATTCTTGCTACGTAAGCTTAACTTTCTGAACATTCGAGACGTGTAGTCCACTTGTCATTCCAATCTCCTTTGCATTAGCGTAGCCTCTTCTGTAGCCTGTCAACTATGTGTCTGTCTATCCCTGTTCTCTCCTCTCTGCACAGACCATACAAACGCTCCACACCGCGTGGCCGCGGCCACCCTAATCTGGTGGTCCCAGCGCGCACGACCCACGTGGAGTTCCAGGTCTCCGGTAGCCTCTGGAACTGCCGATCTGCGGCCAACAAGGCAGAGTTCATCTCAGCCTATGCCTCCCTCCAGTCCCTCGACTTCTTGGCACTGACGGAAACATGGATCACCACAGACAACACTGCTACTCCTACTGCTCTCTCTTCGTCCGCCCACGTGTTCTCGCACACCCTGAGAGCTTCTGGTCAGCGGGGTGGTTGCACCGGGATCCTC
Source organism: Oncorhynchus gorbuscha (assembly GCF_021184085.1). Taxonomy (NCBI): domain Eukaryota; kingdom Metazoa; phylum Chordata; class Actinopteri; order Salmoniformes; family Salmonidae; genus Oncorhynchus; species Oncorhynchus gorbuscha. The sequence goes on along the minus strand of NC_060185.1, from coordinate 100,274,032 downwards.
ATCTCTCCCAAGTGGTCATTCTCTCTTTCTCCCCTTACCCATCTGTCTATCGCCTCCTTTGAATTCCATGCTGTCACAGTTACCAGCCCTTTCAAGCTTAACATCCTTATCATTTATCGCCCTCCAGGTTCCCTCGGAGAGTTCATCAATGAGCTAGATGCCTTGATAAGCTCCTTTCCTGAGGACGGCTCACCTCTCACAGTTCTGGGCGACTTTAACCTCCCCACGTCTACCTTTGACTCATTCCTCTCTGCCTCCTTCTTTCCACTCCTCTCCTCTTTTGACCTCACCCTCTCACCTTCCCCCCCTACTCACAAGGCAGGCAATACGCTCAACCTCATCTTTACTAGATGCTGTTCTTCCACTAATCTCATTGCAACTCCCCTCCAAGTCTCCGACCACTACCTTGTATCCTTTTCCCTCTCGCTCTCATCCAACACCTCCCACACTGCCCCTACTCGGATGGTATCGCGCCGTCCCAACCTTCGCTCTCTCTCCCCCGCTACTCTCTCCTCTTCCATCCTATCATCTCTTCCCTCTGCTCAAACCTTCTCCAACCTATCTCCTGATTCTGCCTCCTCAACCCTCCTCTCCTCCCTCTTTGCATCCTTTGACTCTCTATGTCCCCTATCCTCCAGGCCGGCTCGGTCCTCCCCTCCCGCTCCGTGGCTCGATGACTCATTGCGAGCTCACAGAACAGGGCTCCCGGCAGCCGAGCGGAAATGGAGGAAAACTCGCCTCCCTGCGGACCTGGCATCCTTTCACTCCCTCCTCTCTACATTTTCCTCCTCTGTCTCTGCTGCTAAAGCCACTTTCTACCACTCTAAATTCCAAGCATCTGCCTCTAACCCTAGGAAGCTCTTTGCCACCTTCTCCTCCCTCCTGAATCCTCCTCCCCCCCTCCCTCTCTGCAGATGACTTCATCAACCATTTTGAAAAGAAGGTCGACGACATCCGATCCTCGTTTGCTAAGTCAAATGACACCGCTGGTTCTGCTCACACTGCCCTACCCTGTGCTCTGACCTCTTTCTCCCCTCTCTCCAAATGAAATCTCGCGTCTTGTGACGGCCGGCCGCCCAACAACCTGCCCGCTTGACCCTATCCCCTCCCCTCTTCTCCAGACCATTTCCGGAGACCTTCTCCCTTACCCTGCACCCCTTCTGAAAAAACCTACACTCGATCCCTCCGATGTCAACAATTACAGACCAGTATCCCTTCTTTCTTTTCTCTCCAAAACTCTTGAACGTGCCGTCCTTGGCCAGCTCTCCCGCTATCTCTCTCTGAATGACCTTCTTGATCCAAATCAGTCAGGTTTCAAGACTAGTCATTCAACTGAGACTGCTCTCCTCTGTATCACGGAGGCGCTCCGCACTGCTAAAGCTAACTCTCTCTCCTCTGCTCTCATCCTTCTAGATCTATCGGCTGCCTTCGATACTGTGAACCATCAGATCCTCCTCTCCACCCTCTCCGAGTTGGGCATCTCCGGCGCGGCCCACGCTTGGATTGCGTCCTACCTGACAGGTCGCTCCTACCAGGTGGCGTGGCGAGAATCTGTCTCCTCACCACGCGCTCTCACCACTGGTGTCCCCCAGGGCTCTGTTCTAGGCCCTCTCCTATTCTCGCTATACACCAAGTCACTTGGCTCTGTCATAACCTCACATGGTCTCTCCTATCATTGCTATGCAGATGACACACAATTAATATTCTCCTTTCCCCCTTCTGATGACCAGGTGGCGAATCGCATCTCTGCATGTCTGGCAGACATATCAGTGTGGATGACGGATCACCACCTCAAGCTGAACCTCGGCAAGACTGAGCTGCTCTTCCTCCCGGAGAAGGACTGCCCGTTCCATGATCTCGCCATCACAGTTGACAACTCCATTGTGTCCTCCTCCCAGAGCGCTAAGAACCTTGGCGTGATCCTGGACAACACCCTGTCGTTCTCAACCAACATCAAGGCAGTGGCCCGTTCCTGTAGGTTCATGCTCTACAACATCCGCAGAGTACGACCCTGCCTCACACAGGAAGCGGCGCAGATCCTAATCCAGGCACTTGATTACTGCAACTCGCTGTTGGCTGGGCTCCCTGCCTGTGCCATTAAACCCCTTCAACTCATCCAGAACGCCGCAGCCCGTCTGGTGTTCAACCTTCCCAAGTTCTCTCACGTCACCCCGCTCCTCCGTTCTCTCCACTGGCTTCCAGTTGAAGCTCGCATCCGCTACAAGACCATGGTGCTTGCCTACGGAGCTGTGAGGGGAACGGCACCTCAGTACCTCCAGGCTCTGATCAGGCCCTACACCCAAACAAGGGCACTGCGTTCATCCACCTCTGGCCTGCTCGCCTCCCTACCACTGAGGAAGTACAGCTCCCGCTCAGCCCAGTCAAAACTGTTCGCTGCTCTGGCCCCCCAATGGTGGAACAAACTCCCTCACGACGCCAGGACAGCGGAGTCAATCACCACCTTCCGGAGACACCTGAAACCCCACCTCTTTAAGGAATAACTAGGATAGGATAAGTAATCCCTCTCACCCCCCCCCCTTTAAGATTTAGATGCACTATTGTAAAGTGACTGTTCCACTCGATGTCATAAGGTGAATGCACCAATTTGTAAGTCGCTCTGGATAAGAGCGTCTGCTAAATGACTTAAATGTAAAATGTAAATTATGGTCATCATGGGGTGTGATGTTGTGATGTCATCACGGGGTATTGTGATGTCATCACGGGGTATTGTGATGTCATCACGGGTATTGTGATGTCATCACGGGGTATTGTGATGTCATCATGGGGTCATTGTGATGTCATCATGGGGTATTGTGATGTCATTATGGGGTAGTGTGTGTAGATTGATGAGGGTGGGGGACTATTTAATCCATTTTAGAATAAGGCTGTAACGTAACAAAATGTGGAAAAAGTCACGGGGTCTGAATGCTTTCTGAATGCACCGTACAGAGACAAAGGGTGAAGTAGAACGTGTGCAGGGTTACCCCCTAGTGGTAAAAGCAGGTAATTACAGGGTCAGATGAGATAAATGGTGGAAGTAGACATTATGCTCCTCCCACAACTAGAGAAACACCCCCCTTTCTATAGGAAGACAAACAAAAGTCTAAAACAGAAACAATAGGTGGCTGGGTGGTACAGACCTGCAGTGTTTTTCCCAGGCCCATACAGTGAGCCAGGATACATCCAGAACCAGAGTTCTTGTTGGTTTTCTTCACCGACTCACAACAGCAGTCCCACATGAACTGGACCCCTAGAGAGACAGACAGAGACATCACTCAACACACAAAGCATTTCTGAAGACGTGTCTGTTCGGCGTTGACGCAGACGTCTGTGAAGCATGGTAATGACTTGATGAGGTAATGACTTGATGAGGTAATGACTTGATGAGTAAACAAGTAAAAGCAGCGCTCTATTCACTGTACCATCAACATTATGATGAAAGACGTTCTCTACCCGTTGGTTTTGGGTGTTACAACTACAGCTACTACTGGTTCTATTACTGCTACCGCTGGTTCTACTACCGCTGGTTCTACCACCACAGGTTCTACCACCACAGGTTCTACCACCACAAGTTCTACCACCACAAGTTCTACTACTACAACCACCAGTTCTACTACTACCGCTACCACCACCGGTTCTACTACTACCGCTACCACCACCGGTTCTACTACTACCGCTACCACCACCGGTTCTACTATCACCACCGGTTCTACTACTACTGCCGGTTCTACTACTACCGCTACCACCGGTTCTACTACTACTACAACTGGTTCTACTACTACCACCGGTTCTACAACTACCGATACTACCACTGGTTCTACTACTACCGATACTACCACTGGTTCTACTACTACCAATACTACCACTGGTTCTACTACTACCACTGGTTCTACTACTACTACTACTACTACTACTACTAATGCTGCTACCACTACTGCTACTACTGGTTCTACTACTACTACTAATGCTGCTACCACTACTGCTACTACTACTACTAATGCTGCTACCACTACTGCTAATGCTGCTACCACTACTACTAATGCTGCTACTACTACTACTAATGCTGCTGCTGCTGCTGCTACTAC